>NC_133330.1:280789864-281017364 GCF_042186555.1 Aquarana catesbeiana
TCAAAGAGCCATGAAGGAAGAAAAGAAAATATTATCCTTACCGAGAAGCTGCACTTTACTCTCAGGACCCATCACCAATACAGAGCTGACGGAATCCAGGTTGTCGTAGTTACTGCAGCCAAGGGGGCCAGTCCTCGTTTCGGTTACCTGTACATAAACAGATTCAGTGTTAAGAGCTGAAAATCATAAAATTCAATTATTTTCTGCTGTTACGGACATCAGTTACTCGCCTCCAATGCAAATCCCTAACTACTTCACTTGTCTTATGCCAGTCGCTGACATTGCCTTGACCTGAACACAAATTATGTATGCTTTTCCCAATAGATAATTCAGAGCTGTGCAAAGTAAATGACTAATTTCCTATTCATTTGCAGACTGTTGAGCTACGATGGCTTTTAATGGGCCAGCCAGGTTTTTTTTTTCCACATATTAAGGCAAACTTTCCTTTTGTATTCACACAAGACATTTTGCAGTGTTCTGAGTATAATAATTACAAAAGTCACAAATAACAGCACACAACAATACACACTGATACAAAAGGTGAAAGGCGGCCTGCTTTTAAGAGGTCACGGGGGAAGAAGAATCATATGAATTTTATGTTGCTTTTCAAAATTTTGATGAAATCTTCACAGTGCTGGCTGCTGTTATAACTGTGTGACCTCTCTTAAAACACGGTCCAACATCATAACCAGAAGACTTCATTCTTTCTACCAACCTCAAGCTGATTTAGAAGCCCACAAGCACCCAAAGAAATTGTTGTTAAGAGTTTAATATATGAACACGGCTAGTGGCCAGAGCACTTATGTACAATACACAGCTAATATCTGGAGTTTAGTGATGAACGTTGCCTTATAAAATATCCAATTCGTAAGATAATTGGATGTACTCTTTTAGAACATATGTAAACCCTAACAATAAACCTTTATTTGTTCCAGTTTGGGCTGTTAAAGTGGACCTTTCCCACTTTTGCTAAAATTCACATTTGCATCTCTACAGCTGATGTGAAAGCATCGAACACAGGTTTCTTTAAAAGGTTTTTTGCTTTTACTTACCCTTTTGCGTGCCTGCTTTCTGGTTTCCTTGAAGCACTGGTGGTGACTACACAGATGCCCACTGGGAAGTCAATGTCACCAGTGCCTTTGGGAGATCTCATCCTACAACAATATTGTCCCATTGTTCACCTTTCATGAAGTCTCTATGCTGCCTGTGCTCCTGCCCTGACATTTTGAAAATGAACATCTTTGGTTGCCGGCTTCTTCTTCTATGATCTCTATGCTGGCCCACCAATGACACTTAAGTCTCAAGTTTACTCCATGAGCCAGATGGATCACATGATGTTATGTGCTAAAAATAAAACAACATCGGGTCAAAGTGATTATAGCCTAATATTATCTATAAAGCTGCTCCCCAAAAATGTAGAACTACTACTGTGCAATTGATTTTTGATAATAGAGGCGCTAATGTGAATAACACTCAATTGAATAATAATGCATATGAAAACCATAATTCATGAAATATAAAGTGGTATCAATCTGAATTAAATACTGGTGCAAAAAATACAATGTAAAGTGAACAATGAGATAAATTAATATATAAAAAATAATAATTAAATAAATAAATCTTGTGAGTCCATATATCTTCAGTGACAATCTTGTTAAGCGTAGCTGTATTTTTTTGCACCAGTATTTGATTCAGATTGATACCACTTTATACTTCTTGAATTATGGTTTCCATATGCATTATTATTCAATTAAGTGTTATTCACATTACCAACCCCCTATTATCAAAAATTACATGATGTCATGTGCCTTATGTTGCGAATGTGCTGTAGGACATTACAATAATTTCTTCCTAAATTGGACTACAACAATGCTTTTTGCAGTACTAATAAATAGAGATGGGTCGAACACCCCCTGTTTGGTTTGCAACAGAACTTTCGAAAGGGGAAAGGTTCTAACCCGAATGGCGAACTCCATTGAAGTCCTATGGGAGATTTTTTTTTAAACAATCATTTTTCAGGAGCAGCAATATTAATGATACTTAAAGTGCAACAATAACAATTGAAATTTCCTTTAAATATAGTGCCGGGGGGGTGGGGGGGTGGGGGTGTCCCCTTAGTCTGCCTGTAAAGTGGAGCATCTGTAGCACAAATATAACATTCTGCAGCAAAAATGACATTTCTAAAGAAAAAAAAAGCAAGTCAAATCACATAAAATTTTTGTAAATGTGGTACAGCGCTGCGCTAAAAACAAACTGGGGGAGCAGCCAACACACCCGTAGACTCAAGGGCAGAAATAACAACGAAAAAATACAAAGTGTGGCGCTAATAGTAGCAATATATGAAACTAAGCATTAGGTAATATCACACAATAAAAATGTGAAACAAAATTAACACGTGAGCACAAGTGACAGTGACTAATGAACAGAGATAATAAATAAATATATGTGTTCAATACAAATATTAGATATGATCTAAAACAATAAAGGAAATATGTGATAACAGTGCATGAACAGTTATCTAATGTAAAGTCCAAAACACCAAAAAAATTCGTGACAACAGTGCATGAACAATTTTAGGCAGGTGTTTTCTTATATGTGTAGAAGAGCTTTCAACCCAGTAGCCTGGTAGGTACGTGGACCATAGAAGTCCCGAGGTGCACGGAAGTTTGGAAACAGTGCCAGGACCATCACCAGAAGCTATGGAGGCTTACCGGAAGGTATGGCCTGAAATGGCGTATGCCATACAGGTCAAAAAGGCTTAGTGACCAACAGGTCTAGACGTATTATCCGGTCAGAAGTTATCGTCACACAAACCATGGGGAGGAAGAATCGGTCAACACGACTTCCACATTGATAGATATACCACCGTAGACCATGCGAAAGATTCGTATTACATGTGAGGAATAAAAACACTCACATAGTGTAATAACGTAAAACTTGGATTTATTTAAAAAGTAACAATAAAAAAACAGACTCACATTTTTTGCAGATAAAATTAGCGTATCAATCGTGTAGCGGTAGTTGTGAGGGATCAACCCGACATGTTTCGACTAAAAAGTCGTCTTCTGGGGTGTGGACCCCCTCACCCCACCGCTCTATATATAGACAAACAAATAATGACCCCCAATGGAAGTGCCCTGAACCGGAAGTGAACCAGATGACCTTATTTCCGGTTTTGAGGGACATAGATTATGGGCTTGGTGTTTTGAAGCCATTTAGAGAAGCAGACTAGGCAGTCGGGACATATGTTGAAATATAACTTCTATGGTGAAATTATGAGGCAAGAATAAGTGAGTGGTGGTCCGTATAGTTAGTCCATAACCAAGCCTCACTATCACTGTCTGTATCCTCTGGATAGGAGCGCAACGATGCCGCTGCGTTCCAACCCTGTGACGAGCCTCATTTGAGCGCGATGACGTCACGCGTAAGGCTGGGTAGCGGCGACAGTACGTTCCAAGCCGTCACCCAAGCCTCACTCCCGTATAGCGCGATGACGTCATGCGCATAACGCGGCAACGACGGTGCGCTCCGGGATAACAACCACGCCTCGTCATCAATTACTAGACGTCCACCCCGCAGGAAGCAAGGCTCAGCCCTATGACACAGGGCGGAAGTGGCAAACAAGTGTCAGCAGGGATGGAAGTCAAATTCTATGGAATTTAAATGTGCTACAAGTGCACATAAAAAGCTTGGTGGTATGACAAATTAAATATACTATCAATGCCCACAGAGATCTATGATAGAAGATAGAAAAATTATTCCATAGTCTACATTATATAGATTCGGATTATTGACCTCCCAGACACTTCCAGTAGGGGGCATAAATACATTAACATGCCCGACTATTATGTTTAAAAGCACATACAATGTATACAAAAAGAATAGGCCTAGAAAGTTAAAAACCATATAGCATATGGCAATGTATATATATAAAAATATAGCTAAAAAAGGGAGACCATCACTATCGAGCTACCATGAATAGTAAATGCCAGGAAAAAAGAAAAAATCTAAAGTAAATTACAATTTATGCCTGGTTAATAAACGAATTGATGTCCCAATCGACATTGATACCTTGCGGAAAATGGGACCCCAATTCGTATATCCAGTATGTCTCCAAACGGGAGACACCCCTAAGAGTAAGGGGGTCTACTCTTAGGGGTGTCTCCCGTTTGGAGACATACTGGATATACGAATTGGGGTCCCATTTTCCGCAAGGTATCAATGTCGATTGGGACATCAATTCGTTTATTAACCAGGCATAAATTGTAATTTACTTTAGATTTTTTCTTTTTTCCTGGCATTTACTATTCATGGTAGCTCGATAGTGATGGTCTCCCTTTTTTAGCTATATTTTTATATATATACATTGCCATATGCTATATGGTTTTTAACTTTCTAGGCCTATTCTTTTTGTATACATTGTATGTGCTTTTAAACATAATAGTCGGGCATGTTAATGTATTTATGCCCCCTACTGGAAGTGTCTGGGAGGTCAATAATCCGAATCTATATAATGTAGACTATGGAATAATTTTTCTATCTTCTATCATAGATCTCTGTGGGCATTGATAGTATATTTAATTTTTCATACCACCAAGCTTTTTATGTGCACTTGTAGCACATTTAAATTCCATATAATTTGACTTCTATCCCTGCTGACACTTGTTTGCCACTTCCGCCCTGTGTCATAGGGCTGAGCCTTGCTTCCTGCGGGGTGGACGTCTAGTAATTGATGACGAGGCGTGGTTGTTATCCCGGAGCGCACCGTCATTGCCGCGTTATGCGCATGACGTCATCGCGCTATACGGGAGTGAGGCTTGGGTGACGGCTTGGAACGTACTGTCGCCGCTACCCAGCCTTACGCGTGACGTCATCGCGCTCAAATGAGGCTCGTCACAGGGTTGGAACGCAGCGGCATCATTGCGCTCCTATCCAGAGGATACAGACAGTGATAGTGAGGCTTGGTTACGGACTAACTATACGGACCACCACTCACTTATTCTTGCCTCATAATTTCACCATAGAAGTTATATTTCAACATATGTCCCGACTGCCTAATCTGCTTCTCTAAATGGCTTCAAAACACCAAGCACATAATCTATGTCCCTCAAAACCGGAAATAAGGTCATCTGGTTCACTTCCGGTTCAGGACACTTCCATTGGGGGTCATTATTTGTTTGTCTATATATAGAGCGGTGGGGTGAGGGGGTCCACACCCCAGAAGACGACTTTTTAGTCGAAACATGTCGGGTTGATCCCTCACAACTACCGCTACACGATTGATACGCTAATTTTATCTGCAAAAAATGTGAGTCTGTTTTTTTATTGTTACTTTTTAAATAAATCCAAGTTTTACGTTATTACACTATGTGAGTGTTTTTATTCCTCACATGTAATACGAATCTTTCGCATGGTCTACGGTGGTATATCTATCAATGTGGAAGTCGTGTTGACCGATTCTTCCTCCCCATGGTTTGTGTGACGATAACTTCTGACCGGATAATACGTCTAGACCTGTTGGTCACTAAGCCTTTTTGACCTGTATGGCATACGCCATTTCAGGCCATACCTTCCGGTAAGCCTCCATAGCTTCTGGTGATGGTCCTGGCACTGTTTCCAAACTTCCGTGCACCTCGGGACTTCTATGGTCCACGTACCTACCAGGCTACTGGGTTGAAAGCTCTTCTACACATATAAGAAAACACCTGCCTAAAATTGTTCATGCACTGTTGTCACGAATTTTTTTGGTGTTTTGGACTTTACATTAGATAACTGTTCATGCACTGTTATCACATATTTCCTTTATTGTTTTAGATCATATCTAATATTTGTATTGAACACATATATTTATTTATTATCTCTGTTCATTAGTCACTGTCACTTGTGCTCACGTGTTAATTTTGTTTCACATTTTTATTGTGTGATATTACCTAATGCTTAGTTTCATATATTGCTACTATTAGCGCCACACTTTGTATTTTTTCGTTGTTAAATCACATAAAATTACTCGGGGTTGCAGAGCCCCTCCTGCTCCAAAGCACCCACCCCCCCATGTTGAGGGCAAGTGGCCTGGCATGGTTCAGGGGGGGCCCTCACTCACCCCCCCTTTCCTTACCTGCCTGGCTGCATACCCGGATAAGGGTCTGGTATGGATTTGGAGGGGGACCCCCCCAAAAAAATCCTTGCCCAATCAGGGCGCAAAATGCACTGTGCAGAGTGCAGTGCATTGCAGGGCATTCGGTGGGGCGAACACCCTGCAAATTCGGGTGTTGGACAAACGGGCCGAACAGCCAATGTTTGGCCCGAACTCATGCTCAGGCTGAACCGTTCGCCCAACAGTACTAATCAATATGTGAAAAGAAACTACCCACTATAATAATTGTAATTCAGTTCATCTATTTTTGTGATTCACATACCACTAGCACATTGACAGGTGGACAATGCTGCAATTTGCAGCCTCCACTTCTCCGCCTTCTATCTACTCGCTGGACAATGATTCATCATCATTACCTTTGCCCGATGAGCAGACAACAGACAGTTGTTAGAGTGGACCTGAACATAGTAAGTGAATATCTTAGCTGCAGAGTTATAAGAGTGTGTAAACTACCAAACTAACTGAACAGAATTAGAAAAACATTCTCAGGCAAAACAATTCAAAGGCAAAACAAATCATTGTATGTGGTGTAGATGTGTATTGCCTTGTTTGTCTGAAGTTTAGTGTTATTGATTTGATTTTATAGAGTAATGACACACACCATTAATTCAATTCATAATTGCTCAAATCACTAAAATAAGAAAGCCCACAATTTTAGTCAAATTGTAGTGTGAGAATAGAGTAAAAAGCATGATATGGTAATTATTTTGCGAGTCAACATCACACACCATTTGTCTATTATTTATTAATGGTTCCATTTTCTCGAATGGTGGACCAGTCGCTGCTGGTAATGTTGGTGGAGCATGTTATTACATAATATGCTAAAAATGTTTTCAACCAGGACACACTCAACTTACAAAAGATTCACACATTTTTCCAACTGTAAATTATATTATATTATTATATATTTAAGAGAACATTAGGGAAACAATTTGGCAAACTACATTGGAGTCAATGAGGAAGACCCCAAGACTGAAAATGCAGGTGGTTTCTTAGGAGTGCAATAGGATGTAAATGGACCCTGAGGGTTACATAAACTTCTTTCAACTATTTCGTACCTGTTCTTGATAAAAAAAAAATGCCCCCCATTAGTCTCATTATTTTAGATGTTTTTAAACAAGTAAAAAGAAAACCAGAAAAAAGTAAAATGAAAATATAATAATAATAAAGTGACAGTATGCAAACCACAATTGAAATACACCAAAAAGGAAATGAATACAAAGCCAAAGAACATTAAATAAAATACTAAACTGCCCTTAACATACTCTCTGAAAATAATAATATAATTGCTTTCTAATTTTCGTGCAAACTTCACCCAAGCAGCTTCATAAGTGAAAGAGGGAGACCCAGCTTTCGTGAAATTTCATTGATGGCCAAATCAATTTTGTCAAAGCTACTTCACTCAACCCTAGTCAAAGGCACCTCCAAAAGAAACTATAAGCATCTCAAAAACATAGTTCCGTGGAGCCAGGAGCAAAGGGCAAATGCCATTACAGGCAATTTAAGTTATTAAGCTTAAATCTTTTGTGGGCAAGCAATCAGCATTGAGTGGAGTAGGTCTGATAGGAAATGAATGCGAAAATCAAATATTTGCCATAAAAAACTATGCATATTTTAATGCAAATGGTATCTGCAATTTTAATATTCGCTGTATGTTACTTCAACCTGAATTAGCCATTAAAATAAAAAGGACAAATGATTTGCCTAACGATAATATTTCCAAATTGTCGCTGCTGTTCACTACTAAAAAAGCCAGGGCAATAAATTAGGAAATAGCTAAGCCAAACGTCTTACTGGCATACTTAAATTCACAAAGAAACAAGTGTACGCATAGTTAGAATTGGCGCTCACCAGGAATCATAGCACTAACAATATGAATAATTTATTGATAATAATAAATACACAATGGAGAAATATAGTTACAGTCTAAGCCAACATTAATAACTCTTAAGGCAAAAGTTGGAGAGCACATAATCAAAGTACTGCTGCAGCTAGGAGCAGAAGCGATAATGGCTAAAGCGTAGACTATTAGTCTCACATTAAGCTCGGAGCTATGGTAAACCTGGGTATAAAACAGTGAAGTGTGATATGACTGAGACATAAGCAACACTAAATTAAAGAAGAACTACAGACAGGATAACAATCAACAGAAAACTTACCTAGGAGCATTTTATTTGCACTGTTATTTCTATGAGGAATAACACAATTTGCACTGCCACCAAAAAACAAAAGCTGACATTACTTTTTACTTTGCCTACGTTACACATTGTCTAAAGTGTGTGGGTAAACCACAGGGCATCAGTGTAAATGCAGCCTTAGACCCATTTCATGCGATTGGTCAATTCGGACCCTCCCTTCACCTCTATGGAGCAGCAGATGTAAACTGAGTTGTTACACCTGCCTACCTTCAATCCGATCTGCTATAAAAACGGAAGGGGGTTCTATCCCTTCCATCTGGGCTTATCGGAGGGCCCATACAGTAAAGGGGGATGTGTCCATGTCCGCTCTGCATATGCATCTGCCCGCTCTGCTCATTGTGGTCTGCAACCAGAAACCAAGTCGCTTAAGTGGCCCTCGCTCTTCAAAAGGTTGGGCACCCCTATACTGTATGTATGGTGTACACATTTAAACATTAGCACATAAAATAAGGTTCAAATAGTTAAAAGACTAGGGTGAGGGTATCCAAACTGTACTGCATAGATGCAGTGGTGGGCCATGACCTAACTATGCCAACTGGCACAATTGTGTTTTAGGTATTTTGACTGTAAAAATACATTCTCAAAGATTATTGTATGGACTGGAACTACTTAGATTACCAACAGCTTCCGGATGTTGCTATGAAAAAAAAAAACAGGAAAAGCAGCCATTAAGGTAGTGATAAAATAACAATTCTCAAGATAAAATCACAACTAAAATGAGGCTTTTTCAACAGCTGAATGCACATTTTATGTAAAAAAATAACAATTCCACACCTATGCTATATTTACGTTTGTGAACTGAAATTTTGTGGAGGAAGTCATCATAAGATAAAATAATGAAAGTCTAGATATTTCAACCGAGAACAGAAAAATAAAACTGATATAAAATTTCAGTTTAAAAATGTAGAAATCAAAAAAGACTCAAAACAATTTTAGTTTGCCCTTAAAAAGAAAGAAAAAAACTGTCTTTACTGTTGTGTGTGTCAGTGTTGGGGAGGTTTTCACTCCTTTCCTGGCAATTACTATCATAGGGACAGGCAGTAAAGAGGGGAAGGGGCTTCTTGACCCTAGTTAAAGAGATTTAACCACACTTTGTTTTGCATAGCACCCAACATCTTGTGTGTGCCACTGGCCGGTGGCTTCTTTAAGCCACCTGGCAGACTGTTTCTCCCTCATTAAAGATGGACAATGCTTGGAGGAAATGGAGGACACAGAAGCAGTTTAATTGGCTGCTGAGGCCAAATCTTTATGCCTGCCCCTAGCAAGGGGGCCAATGAGGAATATGACCGGACACTGAAGGGAGTGGACTCAGCTCACTGCTCCCATTGTTACAAGGAAGAGAAGTCAGATTCTGGATGCTGAGTTGGAGAGCCATGAGAGGGTCCTGTTGTGTGCTGCTGAGAGAGGTGCTAGATGCATGGAGAACAGTAAACCTGAAGATAGTGCGAGCTAGAAACACAAGACTGTTGGCGTGTGTCTGCTGCCAGGAGCCAGTATACAATGGTTGCAGTGCTGCTGAGAAGCACTGCCTCCGGTGGCTGAGTCTGTGGCTGTTCCTGTGCTACTGCTACAGAGCTTAGATCACAAGCTGCAGTGCTGAGATAGACTGCCTACAGGGACCAGTGGTTGGAGACTATGTGCTGCTACCACTACTGTTGTTGTAAGAGATTGCCTGGAATGCAGGGAGGGGACTAGAGACTACATCTCCGATCTGGTGTCAGGATTGCAGATTACCTTGTTCTGGTGAGAATCAACATTTTTTCCTGACCTTGCTGCTGCTGGCTCGAGGGGGGAACCTTTCGATGACCTTCCCCTATATGTGGGAGTGTTGAAGACCCAGAAACCAATTACCATAGTGAGAGGCCTCTTGGCTATTGACTTACTTTTTGCCCATTTAGTGGGATAGTATTGCGCTTTTCCTGGGATTACCTTGGACCCTTTCGTTTGGGAGCATCCTTGCATCCTTGCTATAACACTTTGTTATAGAGTGCTCTAACAAGAACTATGGGCCCCTACACGGGCAAAACTGGGCCAGTAAGGTATACGGGGACTTTGACTAATTTAGCCAGGCAGTATAATATTATACTACATGGTATTGTATTATTGCTGTTGGCTAATTGTATTATTACTGCTTTTGTGCTGATAACCCACTTTCTTTCCATATGACTTTAACCTTCCAGGTGTGTCATTGGTCACTCAGGTCTAGGTACAAAGTGTGTCATCAATGATGCAAGGCAGGAGGACGAATGCAATCCAGCTGCTATTCTGGGACTAGTGCTACAACCTGAATATCACTACCTGGAGAAGAGATGCTTGAGAGGGGATATGATTTCAATTTATAAATACCATACCGGTGATCCCACAATAGGGATAAAACTTTCTTGCAGAAGGGAGTTTAACAAAACACTTGGCCACTCATTAAAATTAGAAGAAAAGAGGTTTAACTTTAAACTACATAGAGGGTTCTTTACTGTAAGAGCGGCAAGGATGTGGAATTCCCTTCCATAGGTGGTGGTCTCAGCGGGGAGCATCGATAGTTTCAATAAAACTATTAGATAAGCACTTGAACGACCGCAACATACAGGGACATACAATGTAATACTGACATATAATCACACCCATAGGTTGGACTTGAAAGACTTGTGTCTTTTTTCAACCTTACCTACTATGTAACTATAAGAGAGACAAATGTACCAAACAGGTACACATAGTAATAAAGACCTGACAGAGATTTTACCCAATACACATGCTACTAAAATAAATCATCAAAAAATTGGACTAAAGTTCCATTTTAAGAATACATACAAAAAATGATGAAGTTCTGTTGTAAGGATCACATGCTTAGGTTTGTTATAAAAGTGTTGAAGCTTTTATAGTGAACAATACAGATGTGACATGTCAGCAGTCCCTAATCAGTTAGTGAGCATTGAGATGTTGAAAAATTTGATACTGAACAAAGGTGAGAGACGAGGTTGATGAAGTGACGATCGCAGCTACTAGATAAAGACATCCACAGTCAGGTGCTAAAGAATGTCAGACTTTCAAGAGGCTGAAGTATTAGTTTTGTTAGAAATTCAGCCATCCTTTGCCTTATGTGACATGCGCTGTGATAGCGGAGATGGGATTCAGCAGGTATTTAATCTGTTGGTACACAGGAGGGACATTTCTGAATCCACAGAGGGTCACAAGGACACTGCAAAATGAAAGACTATTAAAAAATCAGAAAGGAAGCTAATTAGATTGAATATAATTGGCAAACAGAAATATACTCAAAAATATGTCATAATTTAAAAATGTTATTAAGACAAACTTGCAGCATATACAAATTGAAAAAAAAAATATATATGATGACATGACCATGCCCCCTTATGAGGTCACAGTCCCAGCATGCCCCGGGACTGTAACCTCATAAGGGGGAGGGGTCACCGCCTATATAAGTCCATTGCAGAGCGCTCAGAGAGCATTCCAGCTGGAGAGAGCATCGTGTCAACATCGGAAGAAGAGAAGAGGGAAGAAGACGATGCAGAAGTCCGGGCCACCGCTAGCAAAAGAGCGGCAGAAGATACTGGAGGAGCCGGCAGAAGTTCCAGACACCGGGAGAAGAGGCCAGAGAGAGCGGAGAAGAACCGGACACTGGGAGAAGACGCCGGAGAGACCCCCGAAGTCCGAAGAAGACCCTGGAGTCGGAAGAAGACCCCCGGAGTCGGATGAAGACCCCGGAGCTGCCTAATAAATTACTTTTAAAAGCTGTGTAGTGTGTTTTTTTTATTGACACTTTTTTTCCCTAGGTGAATGGGTAGGGGTACGATGTACCCCATACACTTTCACATAGGTTGGGGGGCCGGGATCTGGGGGCCCCAATATTAAAGGGGTCTCCCGGATTACGATAAGCCCCTCGCCCGCAGACCCCGACAACCAACAGCCAGGGTTGTCGGGAAGAGGCCCTTGTCCTCATCAACATGGGGACAAGGTGCATTGGGGTGGGGGGCCACAGGGCGCCCCCTTCCCCCAAAGCACCCACCCCCCATGTTAAGGGCATGCGGCCTGGTATGGCTCAGGAGGGGGGCGCTCGCTCATTCCCACTCCCTTTCCTGACCGGCAGGGCTGCGTGCTCGGATAAGGGTCTGGTATGGATTTTGGGGGGACCCCCACGCCGTTTCTCGGCATAGGGGGTTCCCCTTAAAATCCAGACCAAAGGGCCTGGTATTCCTCCAGAGGGGAATTCCCTCTCGCACCCGCCGCAGTAGGAAAATTTGTTTTTCCTATTGCAGCCAGCGCGAGATGTACAGTACCCTGTCGCCGAGAACCAGCGCGATCCACATTCTCACGGCTGCGTACTGAAGTTTGTACAAAAGTCCGATGCTTTTGTGTACACACGATTGGACTTTGCTCCATCGGACTTTTGTTGCCGGAAAGTTTGTGCGTTCGCATAGCCAACAAAAGTCCGATGGAAACAGAAAAAGTTTGTCCGATGGAGCGTACACACAGTCGGATGTTGCTCCAAAACAGCTAATTTGCATGTTTGTTGTCAAAAAGTCCGATTGTGTGTACGGGCCTTTACACTACTGTAAGGTTAGGTCAACTTGAACTACATTTAAATCTAGTGTACATGTGTGTATTACCATACACGTTGATATGTGCTGTAATCAGTGTTCATTTTGGCAGCAAATTTCGATTTAGTTTTAGTCTTAGGACTAAAATAACATTTTAGTTTTAGTCCCATTTTAGTCTTCTGCAATTGTTTTAAATTTAGTTGTATTTAGTCGACTAAATCTCCAGTACATTTTAGTCGACTAAAATGTTCTACATTTTAGTCGACTAAAATCTCCAATACATTTTAGTTGACTAAAACTCATTTTAGTCATCTAAAATCTAATATTTGTAATTAAATTGTAATGCATTAGTTAACATTTCTCTACAATTTCCAAACTCATTATATACTACCGGAGTGAAAAATGTAATATGTTATTTATTATGGTATTGAGGTATGAACATGCACTACAGACCAATGTTAATTTTGAAGTCAAATTTCAATTTAGTTTTAGTCTTCGTCTTTTGACTAAAATGGCATTTTAGTTTTAGTCCCATTTTAGTTTTAGTCGTATTTTAGTCATCTCAGTTGTTTTAGTTTTAGTCGTATTTTAGTCGACTAAAATAATATTCATTTAGTTGACTGAAATGTTTTAGTCGTTTTAGTTGACGAAATTAACACTGGCTGTAATGCGCATAAATACTCCCAGGACATTGCTAAGTGAGGACTAGTCATCATTGCTCAACACTAAAGAAATGGCTGCACTCCAAGATCAATCAAAATTTGTATTTAATGAACGGACATCATTGGTAATGAATAAGTGTAAGTGTGTGAAACGCGTCTACCATTTGAACCGTCTGTAACACATGGGATGTTCGTTCAATAAATACCAATTTTGATGGATCTTGGAGTGCAGCCATTTCTTCAGTGTAGATCGTTTGCGGAGACGAGCCGAGGCGGGCACCCGTGATATAAATAGGACTAAAGCTAAAACAATTGCAGATGACTAAAATTGGACTTAAACTAAAATGGCATTTCAGTCAAAAGACTAAAGCCTCGTACACACGGTACGATTGAGCAAAATTCACAAAAACATTAATTTTGTTATGTTTCAAACGTCTGGCCCCCCACACTCCATTCTGCTGAATACAGCTCAGTAACTTTCTCTTGTCAAACTTGTTTAATGAATTCTAACAATTAGCATACATAAGTACATATGGTAGCAGCAAAAGAAAAGATCACATATATCACATATATGGTAATAATATCGAGTTGTAGTTCCAACATAAATTAAAAGTAGTTTAACCACTTCAGCCCCGGAAGAATTTACCCCCCTCCTGACCAGTGCACTTTTTGCGATTCAGCACTCCGTCGCTTTAACTGACAATTGCGCGGTCGTGCGACGTTGCTCCCAAACAAAATTGACGTCCTTTTTTTTCCCACAAGTAGAGCTTTCTTTTGGTGGTATTTGATCACCCCTGTGGTTTTTCTTTTTTGCGCTATAAACAAAAAAAGAGCGACAATTTTGAAAAAACGCATTATTTTTTTACATTTTGCTATAATAAATATCCCCCAAAAATATATAAAAAAACAGTTTTTTCCTCAGTTAAGGCCGATATGTATTCTTCTACATATATTTGGTAAAAAAATTGCAATAAGCGTTTATTGATTGGTTTGCGCAAAAGTTATAGCGTTTACAAAATAGGGGTTAGTTTTATGACATTTTTATAAATTTTTTTTTTTTTTTACCAGTAATGGCGGCAATCAGCGATTTTTATCGTGACTGCGACATTATGGCGGACACATCTGACATTTTTGACACATTTTTGGGACCATTGTCATTTATACAGCAATCAGTGCTATACAAATGCACTGATTCCTGTGTAAATGACACTGGCAGTGAAGGGGTTAACCACTAGGTGGCAGTGTAGGGGTCACGTGTGTTCTGGGGAGTGTTTCTAACTGTGGGGGGGGGGCTGTGTGTGGCAGGTCACTGATCTCTGCTCCGATCACAGGGAGCAGAGATCAGTGATACTGTCACTAGGTAGAATGGGGAAATGCTTATTTACTTTAGCATCTCCCTGTTCTTCCTCTCCGTGAGACGATCGCGGGTATCCCCGCGGACATCGAGTCTGTGGGACCCGCGAACAGACTCACGGAGCGCACGCCCGCAGGCCGCCTCTTAAAGGCCCACGTACAGGTACGTGATTCTGCCTGTACAAGCCCTTCTGCTGCAGTATATCTGCGTGAGGCGGTCGGCAAGCGGTTAACTAAAACAATTTTATCAAGGATCTAACTACTCAAAAGATTGTGTCATACATTGTATAAGAGAGGATAAAACCAACTTAGACCAGGTTAATATAAGATGACCTCAGATAAAAAAAAAAGGTCTTAATTATTATCAAGAGTATCGTTTTTAAATTAAAAAAAAAAAAAAAAGAAAGAATTTATTATAGAATCTAAAATCTTATACTACATATTGGAACTATGTACAATTGGTATAATGATAACCAAGGAAATAAAAGTTCTGCTACCAGAACTATATACAGTGGATCCTTGGATTACGAGCATAATCCGTTCCAGAATGCTTGTAATCCAAAGGACTCGCATATCAAAGCGAGTTTCCCCATAGAAGTCAATGCAAACTAAGATAATTCATTCCACATTGACTTCTATTGCATGCAATACCGCATGTGGCCAGAGGTGGGGGGGCAACGGAGAGCCTCGGAAATACTCAGGGACAGCTCGGCTGAACTCGGAAACACTCGGGAACGGAGTATTTCCGAGTGTTTCTGAGTATTTCCGAACGGCACCGAACTGTAACGAGTGTCACCGGCGCCCCCGCACCTCTGGCCAAATGCGGTACTGCACACCACATTAACTTGAATTCTGCTCGTTTTTGAGTGACAACACTCACAAGCCGAATCAGGATTTAAAAAAAAAAAGTTGCTCGTCTTTCAAAACGCTTGTTAACTGCGTTACTCGTTAACCTAGGTTCCACTGTAAAGAGTAAATTGAAAGAGAAGAGAAAGAATAGGGGGAAAAAGTAGAAGATGACGGGGTAGTACATGGTAATAAACACATACCATGAATGCAGAGAATGGAAGTATAAATCGAGATTACCAAGGTCTTAGTAGGGAAGCATCAAAATTGGAAGGCAAAAAGTGAGTCACCCAGGGATTCCATATATTCTCAAAGTTGGATATTTTATCTTGAGTTATAGCCTCTGTTTTGGCGTGGATCATTGCTTGATTAGCTCAGTAACTTTCCAAGCTTGCAAAAAAACCTTGGAGTTTTTGGCCTTCATGCGGAGTAGCTCTTCCCCAGGCCTTACTGATCTGTGATCTGATCTGTGTGTGAGTGGAGCACAAGACTTTGTAGGGAAAATCATAAAAGTAAACTTTCTCTATTCAGTCCAAACTACTCAGAAATGGCAGTTGCAGCATATATATTTTCTCATAAAAAATTCAAGAAATGAGCAGAGCAGACTTTAGATTCTCTAGTATGTAGGCACTTCAAGCTGAAAAGAGATAGATATCATTTATTTACAGTTGTTTGCTATGTGATCATAATGCAAGGTCCACCTTAAAGCGCACCCTTCAGTAACTTAAGTAGGTGCAGGAATACATTCCTGACATGTCAAAATATACAGCAACAGAATGACTTTTCAAAAGATCTGTGCCTTTTTATAATTAAAAAGCAGTCATTGAGCTTCAGTTAGAGGCTTTGCTTCTGTGGGTTGAGGTTATCAATCTTCTGCTGGAGGAAAGACTTTGTTAAAGTGTTATTAGACCCTAAAAAAAAAAAAAAACCTATAGTGCTGCAGACCTCAACACTTACAAGGTGGGCTATGTGTTTTTCTTACAAAACCTGTAACTGCTTTGCATGCCATCTTTAGAAAAAAAAAAAGACTGCCCTAGTTCCTGCTTTAGGGTGGCTCATGGAGCCACCTCTGCGAATGCACTCTTAGCTGGGACTGCAGTCAGTTTCCCTGTGCGTCCGCACATTCCAATAATAGCAGAAGCCTACAGCTGCATGCCACTTTCTTGATCTTCTCTTCTCCGGTGGTTTGATTGACAGCAGCTTGAGCCTGCATAGCCCAATAGACTGGTACCCTGTGATGTGCTCAGTGTGCCCGCCTCCTTACCCAAGAGTTCAATGAAGCAGCGCAGAGTGCTCTGGCACCAGAGCCAGTAAATCAAAGATCACAAGTAAGTGTAGGAAAAAATTGAAATGTAAAAATATACTATGGAATGTTTCCTAACCCTTCTGAGTGGATTCATTTTTAAAAAATGAAGTGTTTATTACTACCTAACCACTTTCTGTCCTTAGGGCCTACCTGTACTTTATTGGATGGGCGGTGATATCAGGACCATGGCTGAAGCTTCAACGATTCCCCACAAAATAGAAGCGACCCGAGCAGCTATACATCCGCCTGATCACTTTCACGGGTAGCGGAAAGGGGTCCCCCGCCGCCGCCACCCAACGTCTATGCTGGGCTCTTTCATCACACCAGATGCCCTAGACAGAATGAGAGGAACTCCTGTTGTTCCTCCCTCTCCGTGACATTAGAAACCAGAAGTGACAAGGACTTCATCCCTTCTGGTTTTGGTTTGTTGTTTACAAACCATTACTGGCTTGCAAAGCAGCTGATCAACCTCCCAGGTAGCAAGGATAACTTGCCACAAATTTGTGGTAGTGTTGAATTGTAAAGCCTCGTACACATGATCGGAATTGTTGGCCAACAAAACCGTAGAATTTTGTCCGAAGGGTGTTGGCCTAAATTTGTCTTGCATACACACGGCCACACAATTGTTGGCCAACAATTACGAACATAGTGACGTACTAGACGTACTGGGTGTTTTTTCATCTCTTTAGTGCCACCCTTTGGGCTTCTTCTGCTAATTTCGTGTTAGTAGAAGTTTGGTGAGTGTTGATTCGCGCTTTTCATTTCACACTTTTCATTTCACACTTTTCATTTCGTGCTTTTCAGTTTGTTTCTGAACGGCCGTTCGTCAACCAGACATGTTGCGGAATCGGAGGAGATTACATGTTATTTATTATTGGCCTAGTTATTGCTTTGACATTATTTTTTTGGTTGAATAATGATTTGATTTGGTATATTTTCTATATTTTTGGATGCATACAATGCACTTTTTGGTTAAGTTCTATTGGCAGATAGCATGTCTAATTTTATTTGTTTTCTTTTTTAATGCACAATAAAACAATTGTGTAGAATAATACTTGGCTATGTGTCTTACTTCAAATGACATTTTGGGAGTAGGCAGTTACATTTTAAAAAATACAATGTAAAACTGACAATGGACACCAACATAGTTATATCTTTGATCTTAAAAACTATGGGATAATGGTGTTGTGGTAAAAAAAAAAAGAAAAGCATAATATTATTCTTGATATCACTAGAAAAAAAAAGCCTTTGAAAATTTGTTTGCAATAACTCCATCAGTATCACCAGCAAAGCAGCTTCATTATTATCCCATTAAAGAAGACGAGAATGCGCGCTTCATTTCGAGATTTCATAATTTGCTACGTCACGAATGTTAATTCTCCATTATGAACGCTAGTTTACAAGACCGACTGTTTCTGGCTTGTCCTTGCTTTCGAGCATGCATGTTTGTACTTTGGACTTTTGTCCAACAGACTTGTGTACACGCGATCGGAAAATCCGACAACACACATTTGCCCGTGGAAAATTTGAAAACCTGCTAATCAACATTTGCTGGCAGAAAGTCTGACAACAATTGTCCGATGGAGCATACACAGGATCGGATTTACCGCCAACAGTCTGACAACGAACATTTCCCATCAGAAAGTCCGATCGTGTGTACAAGGCATTAGTCTTGTTAACCTGCAGCACATTTTCACTGGCAAGTTGTACACTTGCAGAGCACTTGAAGCGCAAGTTCTAGTTGACACTTTTGCAGTTTGTAACAAATTTGCGTGGCAAGTCTCTAGCAAGAGCAAAGTTGCAGTGGTGAATCTACAGCAAGAGCTCTACAAGTCACAGTGACCCCTGTGGTGGGATGACTATTGAACATCATAACTGAACCAGAACTTGCATCAGACTTGCAGAATGTTTGCAAAGAAAGTTGATCTGGAGTCATGCAATGTGGACTTGCTGCAATTGTTCAACAAACTTGTGAAGCCTTGCAAGTCTAGCAATACCTGAGCAAGTCATTTTAAAACTTGCAGCACAATTGCTTGCTATCTGGGCTGATTTTGGTTGGAAAAAGTAAATCTGATGTTAGGTCCACTTTAAGAGAGTAATGAACTGAGCATAAAGGGCATACCCTTGTATCTGACAATTGTTACTTGTGCTTTTGGAGAATGCAAGTAAAGAATACAAGGCTGGCCTGATTTATTACAGATCTCCATAAGAAGCAAGATCAGTGTCTGGAGAGTTAAGTAAGAACAGAAATGGGATTTCAATAGATGTCACCTCTGCTGAATACTAGATGAGATCGGCACATGAAAATTTAAAGAAGGGTCAAAGAAACATAGCTGAAGAATAAGAAATAGTACATAGCTATATGTGTAGGAATATGTTAATGAGGGCATAAAGTCATCATTAAAGTAGTATTAAACACACAAACATGTATTATATTTCTGCTTACCGATGCTAAAATGTGATGGTTGCTATAGTTTTCTTTTTTTAGGCTTTTATTTTCACCTGGTGATCTAGCCAGTAACACATCTCCCGTATTAGAGTGCCTCCACTCTGGATAAAGGAGCAACAGAGACATCTTTGGACAGCACCAAAGAGTGTGATCTTTGGTCACACTCTTCCTAGGTGGTGATACCTGCTATGGTCACACTCTTCCCAGGAAGGGGGATACCTAATATGGGTACACTCTTCTGGGGGGGGGGGGGTACCTGCTATTGTCACACTATTCCCAGGAAGGTGGGTACCTGGCATGGGCACATTCTTCGCAGGTGGTGATACCTGCTATGGTCACACTCTTCCCAGGAGGGGTATTGCCAGGTATGGTCACACTCTTCCCAGGAGGGGTATTGCCAGGTATGGTCACACTCTTCCCAGGAGTGTTATTGCCAGGCATGGTCACACTCTTCCCAGGAGGGGTATTGCCAGGTATGGTCACACTCTTCCCAGGAGGGGTATTGCCAGATATGGTCACACACTTCCCAAATGGTGATGCCAGATGGGGGAGGACTCCAGATGGGAGCCAGATATAGGATCTGCCCTGGGTGCCAAATGCTCTAGGTACACCCCTGCACCCCATATTATTATTGGCGAACAGAATAATATGTTTTTTGGTTCATTATGCCACTAAGCTAGTGGTATGTGAATGTCCTGAAAACAAGGAATTGAACTGCATTGTCAAGCACAATGAGCCCAGGTAACACAATGGCTTCCACGAAGAAATGAGGATTCTGATTTATGAATGTCCTCCAAGACTGTCTCTAGAACTGGAGATGTCCTTGTGCCTTGCTGCAGATTTTCTCTTGGTCACCTTTTGGTCTAACATTGTATAATGCAAATGCTACACTTGATAGACAAATGATAGAACTTGCTCATGGCTGGACACCAAAGCCAAACTTTGCAAAGATGGATGCCGTGAGGCTAAATGGTCAAGTGATATAAATCAGGCCACTTAGTACTATGCAGATGGCACAGCCTACAAAATATGCAGAATCACGCTTTTTTCTTTCTTAGTTATCTGATTAAGAGGTGATTATAAAAAGACACAATACAGAGCCAGAATGTTGCAGTAAAATATATTAAAAAACTGAGCCGATGATTGCATTGGCATCAGCTTAATCAAAATTATACTGAAATGAAAAAAAAAAAAAAAGTTTTAACTCCATCCCCACTCTACACCAAAAAAGTTTGGATTCTTCATACTCTTTACAGTTCTAGTATGTGAAAGATTTCCTAAAACATCCACAACTGCATCTAAGTGGATCCACACCTGTATAGGAATTATTACATTGGATATGATTGTTGTGCGGCGTGTTGTCCTACACTAAACAGGAACATAAAGTGTATGTAAAACCCTAACAATGAGCTTTCATTTGCTCCTTTTTGGTCTTTAAAGAGATAGTAAACCCAAAAATTTAAAATATTGCAGCTTACCATCCTTTTAGATGTGGTGGCTTTATTTGTTTTCCTTTTTAAGGCTTATTTCCCCTCTGTTTTTGTCCGGTGATCTGGCCAGTAACACACTTCCTGTATTAGAGTGCCCCACTCTGGATGAAGGAGCACATGGGGCACAGCAAACAGCACCATTGGCAGTCTTGGGGAGGGGGAGGGAGTGTTAGATGTACTAGCAGATTTAAATACACTAACAAATTGAAGCCAAACTCCAGCTCACACTTTATAATCAGTTACAGCAAACAGTTTTTTCCCATTCATTTGGGTGGCAAAAATATGAATGCAATCTATACACCGGGGGAGAACCTCTGGGGGAATCTAGGATGGAAAAGGACCTGGGGGTCCTAGTAGATGATAGGCTCAGCAATGACATGCAATGCCAAGCTGCTGCTAACAAAGCAAACAGAATATTGGCATGAATTAAAAAGGGGATCAACTCCAGAGATAAAACGATAATTCTACCACTCTACAAGACTCTGGTCCGGCCGCACATAGAGTATGCTGTCCAGTTCTGGGCACCAGCCTTCAGGAAGGATGTACTGGAAATGGAGCACAAAGAAGAGCAACAAAGCTAATAAAGGGTCTGGAGGTTGTTACTTATGATGAAAGGTTGCGAGCACTGAACTTATTCTCTCTGGAGAAGAGACGCTTGAGATGGGATAGGATTTCAATCTATAAATCCCGTACTGGTGACCCCACAATAGGGATAAAACTTTTTTGCAGAATGGAGTTTAACAAGACATGTGGCCACTCATTAAAATGAGAAGAAAAGAGGTTTAACCTTAAACTACTGTATATACTCGAGTATAAGCCAACCTGAATATAAGGGAGGCAGCTAATTTTACCACAAAAAACTGGGAAAACGTATTGACTCGAGTATAAGCCTAGGGTGAGAAATGCGCTGCTACTGTAAGTGGAAAAGAGGGTCAACAATGCCCATTTGCAGCCTCACTGTACCCATTTGCAGCCTCACTGTGCCCATTTACAGCCATAGGTCCCCCGAACTTCAAACTCAGTAGTTAAGGGTTGCTAGATGCCCCCAAGCTGCAGCCAAAATTTGGGGTCTCTGGACCCAAAGGGTCCCGAAATGACATTGCTGCAGATGGACACATTTGACCGAATTTTGGGCCCCATATGTCGGGGCCACTTGGTGCTATGAACCCCAAATTTAGTGTGCAAACCCAGTGGAACTAGCACTACAACATATCCAAAGCTGGGGTTCCTAGCACCAAGTGACCCCAACATACAGGGCCCCAAATTTGGTTCAGAAAATGTCAAGCACTTCTGCAGCAGAGAATGACATTTTCCGAACTGACTTCTCTGTATCTTGGGGCCACTTGGTGCTAGGAACCCCAGCTTTTGATATGTTGTAGTGCTAGTTCCACTGGGTTCCTAGCACCAAGTGGCCCCAAGATACGGGGCCCCAAAGTCAGTTCAGAAAATGTCATTTTTTGCTGCAGCAAAGTGCTTGACTCGAGTATAAGCCGAGGGGGGCACTTTCAGCACAAAAAAAAGTGCTGAAAAGCTCAGCTTATACTCGAGTATATACGGTACGTAGAGGATTCTTTACTGTAAGAGTGGCAAGGATGTGGAATTCCCTTCCACAGGCGGTGGTATCAGCGAGGAGCACCAATAGTTTAAAAAAACTATTAGATAAGCACCAGAACGACCGCAACATACAGAGATATTCAATGTAATACTGACATATAATCACACACATAGGTTGGACTTGATGGACTTGTGTCTTTTTTCAAACTCACCTATTATGTAACTATGTAACTATGATCATTGTAAGCACCTCTGCCAGTGTTAAATGGTTTATCCCATTCTTGTAAACTGATACATCTGGAAGAGAGCTTGTTCTTTTAACAAGCAACAGACTTACCAGCTGGATCACTGGATGAAAACAGAAGAATGAAAATCCCAAAAAAGAAAACAAATGTAGCCATCAGCTCTAAGAACTAGTAGCTGCAATTTAATAAATGTTCATTTTTGGGTTTAATTGTGCTTTAAATATACAATTGAAAGGGTTTGTTTTATCTGTTAGATAAGTGAAAAAATACCTGTTGATCTTGTAGATATCCAGAGCTGTGCTGTGCACACTTCCAATATTATCTCAAGCAGTCTAATTAGACCTCCTAGTTCTTATATTGAACTGAAGAATAAATACTGTCTGTATTGAGAAGTTTAGCAAAAGACACTGGGAAGGGCTGACACCATTTAGTCCACAGAAAAGCTGTGTGTTGTCAGCCCACAACAGAAGCTAAGTGAATCTCTGGCACATCAACAGTTTTTTTTTCTGTATTCGCAGGGTCTTTAAAGCTATAAAACATGGGGGAATGTGTATTGGCAGCACAGTGGCTAAGTGGTTAGCATTTTGCCTAGCAACACTAGGTTCGTTGGTTTGAATCAGTGCTACCTGCCTGGAGTTTGCATGTTCTCCATGTGGCTGCGTGGGTTTCCTCCGGGTACTTCGGTTTCCTCCCACACTCCAAAAGACACGCTGGTAGGTTAATTGGCTCCTGTCTAAATTGGCTCTTGTATGTGTATGTATGAATGCGAGTTTGGGATCTTAGATTGTAAACGCCTTGAGGGCAGAGACTGATGTGAATGTAAAATATATATGTGTAAAGCACTGCATAAATTGACGGTGCTATAGAAGTACCTGAAATAAATAAAATGTATTATAGAGATATGTACTGCATATCTTTTTTTTTATTTTCTCCTGACATATACTTTAATCTGTGTGCTTGATAATATCTGCACCACTTTCATTTGATATATTTGCTCTTCAGTCCCCTGGCACTTATACACACACAGATGTAATGAAAGCTATTTTACATAAACTAGTTTGTGACATTAAAGTTTATAATTAAAGTGGATTAGTGTGTACGACAGGGGTTGATTTGTAAAAAAAATTGCATAGCCCTTTTCCCTATGTAAGAATTGAGCAAAAAACAAAAAAAAAAAAACAACAATGTTATCAGGTTATGTGTTGTATTGTTTGCGCGTAAATCATTTATTTGAATTGTAAATTATTGTATTTGGCCACTAGATGGACCTAAGTATTATAGGACACTCCTATAATACCTAGCACCATCTAGTGGTCAAATATGGCATTGAAAACCATTCAACCTGCAAAGAAATAACCTAACAACATGGTATTAATATGTTATATGTACATGTCTATTTGTCTACATTTTATCTTTCCTTTTTAATTACATTGATGTCAAAATAAAAATATTTTTTTACTTCGCATGAGTCTGCTTCAGAGTCCATGAGGGGTACACTGCGCATTCTATGCACTTAGTTTTTGTATGAATTTGACCCAATGATACTCGTTTATTAACCCTCCTGCTATATTCACCTCATCTTAATGCTGGTCATTGAAAACCTCTCCTCTAAGAATGTGTGATTGAAAAGAAAAGCATGAGAAAATGATCTACATTTTGCATTACAACCAAACAACAGCCTACAGGAGAACACAGCATTATGATTAATACATATATCATTGTTTTTCCCTATCGCTTCCCGAAGTGCCTTAGAAAATACATCAAGAAAAATGCTTGGGATTGTTTTCATTCCCCTAGTTTAAAAGTGTTTAAAATAGTAAACATAAAACCAGACTCCCTCCGGAGTCATACTGTATTTCTGTGTCCTCAGCTCACCACCTCTCTCTTTATGGCCTGTTTTTGCAGTCTGCCTTAACCAAGGCTGAGATAAAACATAGGAGGGCAATCTGCACGCGTCTGCAATGCTATGTTCTTAACTATGATCAAATTAGCCCACTCAGACTTCAGTGTACTCACACTGCACGCTCTTTTAAGACCCGTGTGCGATTATTGATGAACCCCCAACTGGAGTTCATTAGCCTGAAGCTTCATAAGTTTTCACTGTTCTTTTCCATGGAGCCCTAATCAGTGCAGCACTAATACCAACTACTTCAATGATTATATCAGCTAGGACTGAATCGCTAATGACTGTCACTCATCTCTTCTTCCCTGTGTGCTTCATTTCACATCAATGGGAGGAAGCCGCTTTGTAGTGCTAGCTACTATGTATTGCAGGAGGGCTTAGACCTCCAGCAGGCTTCTCCTGTGTGTTCTTGGTATATGGCATTGCTTCAAGGTGGTAGAATCTTATCCACAGATCTGATTTTGCATTCTTTTTTGTGTCTGCCATTGATGTATTACACATACCAAGTCACCTTCTCTTGTTAATTAAGTCTGAAACATTGATAATGGTATAAGCATAAAGTGTATAAAAATCCAAAATCTATGTATACGGTCTGTTTGCTATCATGCCTCACTGTATACAGTTTTCTTAAGCATAGAATTTGTAAATCTCTTGCAAAGTTTCAGATCTAAACAACCTCAAAGTAGCAGTGCTTCCTGTTACAGGCTGACAACTTTAAACCACTTCCTCACAATTAGCATCAATGCCATATTTGCTCCTTCAGTTGGCCTTTGGGCTGCCAATAATTTTACCAGTTGGTATTCCAATGGACAACTGAAGGAGCACACATATAAGGCCAAAATGCTGCTGCTAAGGCAACGGCTTAATGTTATTAACCTGTAACAGGAAATAATATTACTTTGAGGATCTCTAGGGAAGAAGCTCTGTAACAGATTCACAAAAATTTGCCTTGGAAAACTGTATATAGTCAGGCATTTTGGCAAACATACTTAAAAATAGTTTTTTTTTTATTCACCATAAAACCCTTTTTTCTGCATTCATTAGAGGTCACAACTGTTTTAGATTGTTACCACTAGAGCTATCTGCAGGATCAGGATGCTAGGTTCAACTAAAACTAAACACTTCCCGGGGTTGGCCCTGTCTGATGGCCAACCCCTCCACCCCCAAATTCAGTTCAAAATGCAGCAGTGCAAAAAACTAAATATTTAACGTCCAGGCAACAGCAAAACCAGAGGGGCAGGTGCTGAGTCCTCCAATAAACGCATAGAAAATGATTTTATGGTACGTACAAAAAAATTCCTAATTTTTTCATTGTTCATTGGAAGGCACAGCTCTGCTTTGGATCATTAACCAATAGGACATCCCAAAGCAGTGTCATCAATTTGGGTGGGCAAAGTGTAAAATGGAAAACCAGATTAACTGTCTCAAAGAAACCAATACAGACTAGCACGACTGACATAAAAAAAAACTTACGCCCAAAACATCCCCCCTTGTAAAATTTGGTGAAGGTATCAACTGGCACAGAAGCCACCTTACACACCTGAAAAATCAAGGCTTGATGCCAGAAAGCCAAGAATACACTTACTGCTTTTTAAGAATGCACCAATACCTGAAACAATGACTTTTGATGCGTGATAGCATACACTTTGACGATAGTTTGCCAGATCAAAAATTAGATAATAGCTGTCAAAACTGCAAGATCCTTAAGTGGTACCTCTACAACCACAAACAGGGAATATGACCTGCGAAACCCACACATAAAATTTAAATACACCCTAACTACATCCAAGAAATGTAAAGAAATTTCTTTAGAGTGGACTGGCTTGCGACAAAGTGATGGAAACAATGTCTTCATTAAAGTCAAAAGCTTATTCGAAAAGAGAGTCTAGAGCACAGAACAGCCTTTTATACTTTTAAGGGTCAAACATGGGGGCTTGCAGGATCTCCCTAATATTCTCGAAAGGCAGTTCTCATAACCTGACAATACCAGGTTAAGGTTTGAAGACAATAACAACCTTAAAAAAAAAGGTGTGGACAAGCAGAAGCGACACCAGAGAGTACTGCAGTAGGACACCTGACTCTTTGGTGTGCTTGAGGCCAACATTCAATCCACTGTACACTTGCTAGGAGATGGGCAATGGAAAGGGATTAAGGATGTACACCTAGGGATTCCCACTATGCAAAGCATATTTTAAGAGCCAACAAGCATTGCATGGATTACTTTTTCTGATGCCCCTCTCCTACTCTCTCCTTGAGACAACAGGTCTTCTTGAAGCGATACATGCAAAAGAGCATCCACTACCAGGCAATTAAGATGCATGTGCCATGACTGCCAGTGCTAATCCAGAGCCACCAGAACCACCATAATCTAGTAGAGCAAAAGCTTTACCAGAGGACAATCATATATCATGTAGTACTTCCATGGAGTCACCAATGTGCCCACCATGTTCTCCCATGAGTCTTTTGCCCTTGCTACACAGCTGTTCACCTTTCAATTGAGGCGCAGCACCAGAAGATAAACATCTGGTGTTTTCCATCGTAGGCAGATTTGTTGAATGACTTCCGGGTGAAGGGACCCAGTTCGAGACCCTTTCCACTGACATAGTCAGCTTGCCAGACAGTTTTCTACTTGTTCCACTGTGACTGGATCTCATGCTGCAACTTCCTGGTGTGGTGTTGCACTTAAAGCGACACTAAAGTCTCTGTCCATTCACACACGGAGCCATGGATTGGCCCCATCCCCTCCATTTCCTTAAAAGCTCACTGGCTGTGATTGACAGCCAATGCTGCCAAAATCCAATCAGGAGTGCAAGTCTCCGGAGAGCCAAGGCTCTTGTGGACATCGCTGGATCGAGAGGGGGCTCAGGTAAGTATTAGGGGGGCTGAAGGGGCATCTGCACACAGAAGGTTTTTTACCTTCATGCATAGAAAGCATGAAGGTAAAAAACCTTGTGCCTTTACAACCACTTAAAGAAATCAGTTCAGAGAGCAGTACCCATGAGACCTAAAACTTGCATGCAGTGGAGAAAGAATCCTGCAAGGAGATTTCTGGCCACCCCGACACATCTGTGCCAAACACACATTTTTTCTGACTTTCTAGTGTCATCTGCATGAAGCAAAAAAGGTAATAGCTCATTTTGTGACAGCTGCTCTTAGGCAGGAACTTTACTTTTGAATGGAAATGTTAAAATGGCCGATAGTTTCCTTTTAGGCAGGTGATAGCAGGATCTTTTTTGAAGAGTGTTCTGCTTTAGCAATCTAAACACTGAAAGGGTGATCTCTGTAATGGATCCCGTTGTGGTGAGTAGGGATGAGCTCGTTGGGTGTTCGCCGAACAGCGAACAATATGCAATGTTCGCGCCAAATTCGAAAGCCGCGGAATGCCGTTAAAGTCTATGGGACACTAACATGAAAAACCAAAAGTGCTAATTTTAAAGGCTTATATGCAAGTTATTGCCATAAAAAGTGTTTGGGGACCCGGGTTCTGCCCCAGGGGACATGTATCAATGCAAAAAAAAGTTTTTAAAATTGCAGTTTTTTCAGGAGCAGTGATTTTAAGAATGCTTAAAGTGAAACAATAAAAATTATATATTCCTTTAAATATCATGCCTGGGGGGTGTCCTTAGTATGCCTGTAAAGTAGCACATTTTTCCCATGTTTAGAACAATACCACAGCAAAATTACATTTCTAAAGGAAAAAATGTCATTTAAAACTACTCGCAGCTGGGTCCCCCCCCAGTCCATTACCAGGCCCTTTGGGTCTGGTTTGATTATTAAGGGGAACCCCGCACCCGAATTGAAAAAAAATTGCATGGGGGTCCACCCAAAATCCATACCAGGCCCTTCAGGTCTGATATGGATATTAAGGGCAACCCAGAGCCAATTAAAAAAAAAAACACACGTAGGGGTCCCCCCAAAATCTATACCAGACCCTTACCGAGCACGCAACCTGGCAGGCTGCAGGAAAAGAGGGGGGACAAGAGAGCGCCCCCCCTCCTAAACCGTACCAGGCCACATGCCCCAACATGGGGAAGATGCTTTTTGGGCCCCCCCAAACACCTTTTCCCCATGTTGATGGGAACAAGGGCCTCATCCCCACAACCCTTGCCCGGGGGTTGTGGGGGTCTACAGATGGGGGGGCTTAACGGAATCAGGAAGCCCCCTTTAACAAGGGGACCCCAGATCAGAAAAAACTCCCTCCATGGGAGGCTCCCGCTGACTGAAGCCTCTTCGCGATGACAGCTGTTATATAGCTGAGGGCGGGGCCACCCGATGGCGTAAATGAGTAACCCTGCCCCCCTCTGACGTTATGTGACAATTTCTATTATTTTGTAAATATGAATATTTCAGCATAGGTGAAATGTAAAAAACTCAAGCGCTGAAATGAAATATATGATAAGAGTAAAAGTATAGATTAAAAAAAAAAAAAAGTAATTAAAAATAAAAATTAAGCTGCTATCAATCATAAGTGTTCAGGCACCCTATTGTTATGTAAAAAAATGAATTATTGATGCGTTCTAATTAAATATCAATCAGTGCACAGCTCACTTCAAATAAATAAATTAGATAAGTTCAAAAAGAGTATAGCCAACAAAACATAAACGTGTAAACTTGTCAACAGCAGTGTCAAAAAACTCATACACAAGTGGCAAAGAAAAGTAATTTCTTTCCATCTGTAGGTATTCACAATCCACAACCTACCAAGGCTCACATAAATGTATTGTTATTGTAAATTATTATATATTGTAAATTATTATTATTACTCTTGAACAAAAAAAAAATAAAAATAAATGTCCCACCTATATGGCAAGCACTCCAGCTTCAGCTACACATTATTGCTCTTGACTGCTTTACTTGTGACAACAGTGGACCATGCCTGCACAATGTGTGTCGGCACAGGCACTTGATGTCTGCACCAAGGCAGCATGTGACATGGTGACAATGCAGAAACAAAATTGGGAGACAGTTGTTACCCCATAACTAGGAGGGCCTAAACAATGACTTTCATGGTAGCCTCACCAATTTTTTTTTAATAAATGCTACAGATTAAAAAACAAATAAATAACAACTTTTGATATTATGGTAATATGTTTACGCTTATAGAAAATTGTAGCATTTGGGTTAGAACTACTTTATAGTGGTTGTAAAGGGAGAAGGTTTTTTCTTATCATAATGCATTAAGATAAAAAGCCTTCTGTGTGCTGCAGTCCTCCCTCAGCCCCCCTAATACTTACCTGAGCCCCCATCTCTATCTAGTGATGTGCACGAGTGCCTCAGCCATCTGGGACTCTCCCTCTTGATTGGCTGAGACACAGCAGCAGTACCATTGGCTCCTGCTGCTGTCAATCAAATCAATCAAAGTCTATAGGGACACACGGAGCTATGGCTCGGCTCAGGTGCCCCCCCCCATAGCAAGCTGCTTGCTGTGGGGGCACTCAACAGGAGGGAGGGGCCATAAGTACCGAAGAGGGACCCGAGAAGAGGAGGATTGGGGCTGCTCTGTGCAAAACCACTTCACAGGGCAGGTAAGTCTAACAAATCAATTTGTTAGACTTACCTAGTAAGGCAGGTAAGTCTAACAAATTATTTGTTATTTTTAAAGAAAAAAAAATAAGACTTTACTATACTGCTTATCAAATATCTGATATTTTCATAAACATTGATAATTTTCAGATCTTAAAATTAGCAGGATTTGTGGATAGTTTTGTCCAAATATGGTCAAGTATGAGGCGAAATTGAACACATCCAAAAACAGGAAGACCATTTTATATGCACTTTACGCACTAGTAAATTGTGACTATAATAGTATAGCAGTCAATGAAGCATCATCTTTTCATTGTTCTACCTTTTATATCTTTGCATGAAATATAGCATGGTTTCTGACATCTTAAATAAGCAACATGAGGGGGTGTAATTTCCCGCAATAGTTGCTGAAGACAGTTAAAGGTCTTCCATTTAAGTGGATAAAAAGCCCACATAATGCTTTGCAATCTCTTATCCTCTTCATGCAACTCAACCACTTCTCCATTTACAATTCTGTTTTGATTGACAACAACCAAGATTGACCTCTAATGGACATAAATGCCTCCTTGAGTCAAACTTTGAAAGATATTCTTGCATAGTGATTGAAGTTTGAATGTACTTTTATGTTTTAAGATGGTCATTATATATTTTGTATAACTTTATTTCACAATATGATCCTGTACGGGGTTTATTTTACATCCTTACAAATGCAACAATCTGAACCCGTTATGCTGAAATACATATCAATTACATTATCTATAAAGTGTTACATGTATCAATTGTGTGCATAAATGTACTTTGTTCTGGGAAATTCTCTGTTGGATAATTCTTGGTGGTATGGCCCTCATCATAAAACATTTAATGTTGATAAAATTATGTATACATTATAGAAATGATCACTTACATCATAAGCAGAAAGTTGCATGAGTTTTCCTTAAACTATATATGCAGATAGTAGAAAGCAAGAATTGTCAGTTTTTTCAGAAACCCAGTTTACTCTTTTTTCCTCCATCAGTCGAACATGAAGATTTCAGAGAAGGATTGGACATTGTGCATACCTTGTCCCAGTATGATGTTAAATAAACCAACATTACCAACCAGTCCTTTCAATGTATCTTACAAATACGATATTTGTATCTGATTTTTTTCACGTACATGCAGTTGCCTGAAATAGATGAAATCGTCCATTTTGCACTGGACAAACTTCTGAGTTGTACAATGCAATTATGGTGTCCTTGGGTTGCTCTGGCCAATATTTAAGGGTCTTAAATAAAAACAGTCCATATTGGAGCAATCAATCACAGTTTTTATTTAAATTGGTAGTAAACGCTCTGTTTTTATTTTTCCCTATGGGTAAGCTTATGGTAAAGCTTACTTGTAGGTAAAATGATTTTTCTCCTAAATGTGCACAATGAATATCAGGAGATATTCTAGTGAGCAGCAGCCGGTGACGCCACCGCACATGCACTTTGACGCAATGGCCTGCCTGTGCTGTTCCTCCAGAGCGGTGCGCTGCGGCCGAGACTCATCACAAGTTGGCCAGTAAGATAACCGGAGTCCGCAAACCTGGAAAGGAAGACCAGGTGAAGATGGAAACCTCTGCAGCGGTGACAGCACGCTGCTGGATGGCTTCATTTTAAGATAAGTCTTTCCTAAAGTGCTACTAATGCTGCATACTAGCACATTATGATATTGCCTTGCAGGGGGAAGCTTTTTTTTTTCTTAGAGTTTACCACCACTTTAACTCTCCCACTGAATATTAGTTAGAGCGGGACGACACTACATCTGAGCACCACAAACCAAAAACTCTATTTGATAAATTTTTAATATTCAAAGCAAACTCGCCTATCCATCCATGTCTCCATGCTTTATTTTGTTAAGAAATCACTCTGAAAAAATGCGCTAGCATTTCTGGCCCTGGCCATTTTGAGTAAGGGTAGTTGGTTCATGTACCATTTACAACTTCTGTAAAAATATCTACTTTTAAAAGGCTTCCACCTAAATTCGTATATATATTAAACAATAAAAAAGAAAAATATCTGACTATTATGCAGCTAACTGTACAACAAAGTAATGTTGTTACATAGAAAGTATAAAGGCACACACAGACACAAGTTAAAAACAAAGTTATACTTACTAAAATCCAAGATACTCCAAAAATGATCTTCAAAACATTTACAGTGGCAAAAAAAGTATGTGAACCCCTTGAAATTAACTGTTTTTCTGCAGTGATAGCCATAAAACTTGATCTGATCCTCATCTAAGCCACAACATACTGTAGATACTGAAGCACAATTTGTCTGTCAACTGAGGATGCCTAAACACTTTGAGATTGCTTTTTATCCCTTCCCAGCCTTATGCAAATCAACTACTCTTGATGGTATGTCTTCAGAGAGCTTGGTTTTGGGAGGTATGTTTCACACCAGCTGATGCTTCCTATGAACAGCAATCTTAAAATGTTTGAGTGTCTTTATCAATCAAAGTAGATCTAAATCACACCTCTACAGCTCTTTAATAATTGGACATCAGGTATGCAAGCTACTAGCTCCAATTACTTTTATTGAAGTAAGTAGTCTATGGTTTCACTTACTTTTTCTTACAGCACTGGGGATGTTTAATAGGTGTGTTCAATAAAGACATGAGGAATTAGAAGTATTTATGTGTTATCAGTTTAAAGTGATTGTAAAGCCTTGTTTTTTTTCCTTAAAAGTAACAAACATGTCATACTTACCTACTCTGTGTAATGGTTTTGCATACAGCAGCCCCGATCCTCTTCTTGGGTCCCTATTTAGGGATGAGCTTCACCTTCGAGTCGAACCCATGTTCGACTCAAACATCGGCTGTTCGATCGTTCGCCGAATTGCGAACGTTATGGGCTGTTTGCGCCAAATTCGTATGGTGCGTCACGGCCCATAATTCACTGCGGCATCGCAGTGCATTGCTGGCTGATGATTGGCCAAGCATGCACTATGACCCGCATGCTTGGCCAATCACAGCGCCGTCGGTAGAGAGAGCTGTAATTGGCCAAAGCCAGGGTGGCTTTGGCCAATTATGGCTCAGGGGGTTTAGAACACGCCCCACACTATATAAGGCCGCCTGCACGGCGGCCCTGTGTAGTGTGTTCCGGCGTTCTGAGAGATAGAGAGAGAGACAGTGTCATTTAAGTTGAGTTAGCTAGATTAGGCAGGACAGTCAGTGAGTTAGCTGCACTTACAGTGTATTGTGTATATATATGCATCCCAGGTGTTGCATATATATATATATATATATATATATATATATATATACACTGTATTCAGTTTAGCTAGATCCATTCCTGTTATCTTCCTACTGACAGGCAGGCTTGTCTTGTTACAGTATTTACAGCTACCTGAAGAACATTGCTGGTGTTCTTTTGATCCTATTAGTACCACAGTCAGGCAGCTAGACTATTTACAGTTAGTGTAGTTCGTCCTCCTCACAGTGTTCAATTAAAGCTACAAGTTAGTTTAGTGTGACCTCTGCACAGTGTTCAGCTAAAACTACAAGTTAGTGTAGTGCACAGTGTTCAGCTAAAGCTACAAGTTAGTGTAGTGCGTCCTCCTCACAGTGTTCAGCTAAACTACAAGTTAGTGTAGTGAGACCTCTGCACAGTGTTCAGCTAAAGCTACAAGTTAGTGTAGTGCGTCCTGCTCACAGTGTTCAGCTAAAACTACAAGTTAGTGTAGTGCGACCTCTGCACAGTGTTCAGCTAAAGCTACAAGTTAGTGTAGTGCGTCCTCCTCACAGTGTTCAGCTAAAGTTACAAGTTAGTTTAGTGTGACCTCTGCACAGTGTTCAGCTAAAGCTACAAGTTAGTGTAGTGCGTCCTGCTCACAGTGTTCAGCTAAAACTACAAGTTAGTGTAGTGCGACCTCTGCACAGTGTTCAGCTAAAGCTACAAGTTAGTGTAGTGAGACCTCTGCACAGTGTTCAGCTAAAGCTACAAGTTAGTGTAGTGCGTCCTGCTCACAGTGTTCAGCTAAAACTACAAGTTAGTGTAGTGCGACCTCTGCACAGTGTTCAGCTAAAGCTACAAGTTCCTGTAGTGCGTCCTCCTCACAGTGTTTAGCTAAAACTACAAGTTAGTGTAGTGCGTCCTCCTCACAGCGTTCAGCTAAAGCTACAAGTTAGTTTAGTGTGACCTCTGCACAGTGTTCAGCTAAAGCTACAAGTTAGTGTAGTGAGACCTCTGCACAGTGTTCAGCTAAGGCTACAAGTTAGTGTAGTGCGTCCTGCTCACAGTGTTCAGCTAAAACTACAAGTTAGTGTAGTGCGTCCTCCTCACAATGTTCAGCTAAAGCTACAAGTTAGTTTAGTGTGACCTCTGCACAGTGTTCAGCTAAAGCTACAAGTTAGTGTAGTGCAACCTCTGCACAGTGTTCAGCTAAAGCTACAAGTTAGTGTAGTGCGTCCTCCTCACAGTGTTCAGCTGAAACTACAAGTTAGTGTAGTGAGACCTCTGCATAGTGTTCAGCTAAAGCTACAAGTTAGTGTAGTGCGTCCTCCTCACAGTGTTCAGCTAAAGCTACAAGTTAGTTTAGTGTGACTTCTGTACAGTGTTCAGCTAAAGCTACAAGTTAGTGTAGTGCGTCCTGCTCACAGTGTTCAGCTAAAACTACAAGTTAGTGTAGTGTGACCTCTGCACAGTGTTCAGCTAAAGCTACAAGTTAGTGTAGTGCGTCCTCCTCACAGTGTTCAGCTAAAACTACAAATTAGTGTAGTGCGTCCTCCTCACAATGTTCAGCTAAAGCTACAAGTTAGTTTAGTGTGACCTCTGCACAGTGTTCAGCTAAAGCTACAAGTTAGGGTAGTGCGTCCTCCTCACAGTGTTCAGCTAAAGCTACAAGTTGGTGTAGTGTGTCCTCCTCACAGTGTTCAGCGAAAACTACAAGTTAGTGTAGTGCGACCTCTGCACAGTGTTCAGCTAAAGCTACAAGTTAGTGTAGTGCGTCCTCCTCTAAAGCTAGAAGTTAGGGTAGAGCATCCTCCTCACAGTGTTCAGCTAAAGCTACAAGTTGGTGTAGTGTGTCCTCCTCACAGTGTTCAGCGAAAACTACAAGTTAGTGTAGTGCGACCTCTGCACAGTGTTCAGCTAAAGCTGCAAATTGGTGTAGTGTGTCCTCCTCACAGTGTTCAGCGAAAACTACAAGTTAATGTAGTGCGTCCTCCTCACAGTGTTCAGCTAAAGCTACAAGTTAGTTTAGTGTGACCTCTGCACAGTGTTCAGCTAAAGCTACAAGTTAGTGTAGTGCGTCCTGCTCACAGTGTTCAGCTAAAACTACAAGTTAGTGTAGTGTGACCTCTGCACAGTGTTCAGCTAAAGCTACAAGTTAGTGTAGTGCGTCCTCCTCACAATGTTCAGCTAAAGCTACAAGTTAGTTTAGTGTGACCTCTGCACAGTGTTCAGCTAAAGCTACAAGTTAGGGTAGTGCGTCCTCCTCACAGTGTTCAGCTAAAGCTACAAGTTTGTGTAGTGTGTCCTCCTCACAGTGTTCAGCGAAAACTACAAGTTAGTGTAGTGCGACCTCTGCACAGTGTTCAGCTAAAGCTACAAGTTAGTGTAGTGTGTCCTCCTCTAAAGCTAGAAGTTTGGGTAGTGCGTCCTCCTCACAGTGTTCAGCTAAAGCTACAAGTTGGTGTAGTGTGTCCTCCTCACAGTGTTCAGCGAAAACTACAAGTTAGTGTAGTGCGACCTCTGCACAGTGTTCAGCTAAAGCTACAAGTTGGTGTAGTGCGTCCTCCTCACAGTGTTCAGCTAAAACTACATTTAGTGTAGTGAGACCTCTGCACAGTGTTCAGCTAAAGCTGCAAGTTGGTGTAGTTTGTCCTCCTCACAGTGTTCAGCGAAAACTACAAGTTAGTGTAGTGCGACCTCTGCACAGTGTTCAGCTAAAGCTACAAGTTAGTGAAGTGCGTCCTCCTCTAAAGCTACAAGTTAGGGTAGTGCGTCCTCCTCACAGTGTTCAGCTAAAGCTACAAGTTGGTGTAGTGTGTCCTCCTCACAGTGTTCGGCGAAAACTACAAGTTAGTGTAGTGCGACCTCTGCATAGTGTTCAGCTAAAGCTACAAGTTAGTGTAGTGCGTCCTCCTCACAGTGTTTAGCTAAAACTATACGTTAGTGTAGTGCGACCTCTGCACAGTGTTCAGCTAAAGCTACAAGTTAGTGTAGTGCGTCCTCCTCACAGTGTTCAGCTAAACCTACATTTAGTGTAGTGAGACCTTTGCACAGTGTTCAGCTAAAGACCTCCAAAAGGAGTTTAACCTGCCCAAGAATCGCCTAATCTGTGACATGCCCACCAGGTGGAACTCAACGTTGGCCATGCTGCAGCGACTGCACACGCAGCAGAGGGCCATCAATGAGTACCTGTGCGACTATGGCACCAGGACAGGGTCAGGGGAGCTTGGTTTTTTTTCCCCACGCCAGTGGGCCATGATCAGGGATGCATGCACTGTCCTGTCACCATTTGAGGAGGCCACGAAGATGGTGAGCAGTGACAGTGCATGCATCAGTGACACTGTCTCCCTTGTCCACCTGTTGAAGCACACGCTGCGTGGAATAATGGACAGGGCACTTGAGGCAGAACAGAGGCAGGAAGAGGAGGACTTCCTTAGCTCTCAAGGCCCCCTTTATCCAGACAGTGTTCCTGCGTGCCCGCCGATCACACAGGAAGAGGACGAGGACGAGGAGGAGGAGGATTGTGTCAGTATGGAGGTGGAGCCTGGCACTCAGCATCAGCAGCAGTCTTTAAGGGATCAGTCCCAAGAAACACATGGACTTGTACATGGCTGGGAGGAGGTGGCTGCGGACCATGTCGTCCTTAGTGACCCAGAGGACTCTGGACCGAATGCCTCAGCAAATCTACGCTGCATGGCCTCCCTGATCCTGCAAAGCCTGCGTAAGGATCCTCGTATTCGTGGTATCATGGAGAAGGACCAATACTGGCTGGCAACCCTCCTTGATCCACGTTACAAGGGTAAGGTTGCGGACCTTATCTTGCCATCGCAGAGGGAGCAGAAGATGAAACATCTTCGGGAGGCCTTGCAGAAAGGTCTGTGCAACGCGTTCCCAGAAACTGGGAGGTTACAAACTCCTGTTTCTGGACAACGTGTTGCTGAGGCTTCGGTCAGTCAAAGAAGGAGCGGTGGAGAAGGTGGCCGTCTGACCGATGAATTCAGACAATTTTTTGGTCCGCAGCCCCAAGGTATGATCGGTTCCAGCAACCATCGCCAGCGTCTGTTTTACATGGTGCAGGAATACCTAGGGGCAAGATCTGACTTGGACACCTTTCGCACCGAAAATCCTCTGGGTTACTGGGTCTTGAGGATGGATCACTGGCCAGAGCTTGCACAGTATGCAATTGAGCTACTGGCCTGTCCTGCATCCAGCGTTCTTTCGGAACGAACATTCAGTGCTGCTGGAGGCTTTGTAACCGATCACAGGATGCGTCTGTCCACCGACTCAGTCGATCGACTGACCTTCATAAAAATGAATCAGTCTTGGATCACCACCAGCTACCAAGCACCTGATGCTGATGTAACCGAATATTTTTTTTTTAAATCTCAGATCCCTTCATAGACTGCCTATGCTGATGCTGAGTGACTATCCTGAGTAATTATCCTCTTCCTCCTCAATGATCACGCTGATAGCTTGTAAGAAAATTTTTGTTCTGGGCGCCGCCACCAGTACCTAAGGCCCAATTTTTCAGCCCCTGTTTAACAGGGACGTGTAATTACAATTTTTGATGCAATACTTTGCAGCAGGGCTCGTTCCTGCGTTCCAACTAGAGTATCTGTGAGGGGTTGCAGTGTTGTGGCACCAGTGCCTAAGGCCCAATTTTTCAGCCCCTGTTTAACAGCGGCGTGTAATTACAATTTTTGATGCAATACTTTGCAGCAGGGCTCGTTTCTGCGTTCCAACTAGAGTATCTGTGAGGGGTTGCAGTGTTGTGGCACCAGCACCAGTGCCTAAGGCCCAATTTTTCAGCCCCTGTTTAACAGGGGCGTGTAATTACAATTTTTGATGCAATACTTTGCAGCAGGGCTCGTTTCTGTGTTCCAACTAGAGTATCTGTGAGGGGTTGCAGTGTTGTGGCACCAGCACCAGTGCCTAAGGCCCAATTTTTCAGCCCCTGTTTAACAGTGGCGTGTAATTACAATGTTTGATGCAATACTTTGCAGCAGGGCTCGTTTCTGTGTTCCAACTAGAGTATCTGTGAGGGGTTGCAGTGTTGTGGCACCAGCACCAGTGCCTAAGGCCCAATTTTTCAGCCCCTATTCAACAGGGCCATGTAATTACAATTCTTGATCTAATATTTCACAGCAGGGCCGTTTCTGCGCCCACCAAGAACGAGTGAGGACTTGCAGCGTTGTGGCACAAGCACCATGACCACCAAAGGCCCAATTTGTCTGCCCCTGTTCAACAGGGGCATGTAATTACAATTCTTGATCTAATATTTCACAGCAGGGCCCTGTGAGGGCTTACAGTGTTGTGGCCACAACAACACCTAAGGCCCAAATTTCTGCTGAGTATATAGGGCAGGCCCCTACTTTCAAACATCCAACTTACAAACGACTCCTACTTGCAAACGGAAGGAGACAACAGGAAGTGAGATGACATCTACCCCTAGGAAGGGAAATTCTCTCCTGTTATGCCCCGTACACACGGTCGGACTTTGTTCAGACATTCCGACAACAAAATCCTAGGATTTTTACCGACGGATGTTGGCTCAAATTTGTCTTGCATACACACGGTCACACAAAGTTGTCGGAAAGTCCGATCGTTCTAAATGCGGTGACGTAAAACACGTACGTTGGGACTATAAACGGGGCAGTAGCCAATAGCTTTCATCTCTTTATTTATTCTGAGCATGCGTGGCACTTTGTCCGTCGGATTTGTTTACACACGATCGGAATTTCCGACAACGGATTTTGTTGTCAGAAAATTTTATATCCTGCTGTCAAACTTTGTGTGTCGGAAAATCCGATGGAAAATGTGTGATGAAGCCTACACACGGTCGGAATTTCCGACAACAAGGTCCTATCTCACATTTTCCGTCAGAAAATCCGACCGTGTGTACGGGGCATAAGAGTTAATATGGGAAAAACGTTTCTCCTTTCCACTGATGCTTTATCACCAATCCTTGTTTCACAAAAAACTCAAAATTTTTAAAAAAACATTTGTCATTGGGACAAAAACTGAGGTGAAATCTTCTGAAGAGGAGCACAGACAGCAAAACAAATGTCACGGGGTGATAACCCTTCCCTATGTTTTCCAAAAAGCTTAAAATAGATTTTTTGGCTGGAGCTAAACACGTTAAAAATGTACCAGTTCAAAATTACAAACAGATTCTACTTAACAACAAACCTACAGTCCCTGTCTTGTTTGCACTGCCTGTATACTGCTATAGGGCCTGGTGGCCCCACGCCTTTCCTTTTTTTAATTTAGGTGCGGGGTTCCCCTTAATATCCATACAAGACCCAAAGGGCCTGGCAATGGACTGGGGGGTACCCATGGTGTTTGTCTCACTGATTTTCATCCATATTGCCAGGACCCGACATTACATTAAAGCCGCAAGCAATTTTAAATGACTTTTTTTCCTTTAAAAATTATATTTTGTGCAGGGACTGTTCTAAGCACGGGAAACACGCGCCACTTTACAGGCATACTATAGACACCCCCAGGTACGATATTTAAAGGAATATTTCACTTTTTTTTTTCACTTTAAGCATCATTAAAATCACTGCTCCCGAAAAAACGGCCATTTTTAAAAGTTTTTTTGCATTGATACATGTCCCCTGGGGCAGGACTCGGGTCCCCAAACCCTTTTTAGGATCCCTTTTGCTCCTGGCCCCTCCCTCCTGACAAATGCCCCCACAGTAAGCAGCTTGCTATGGGGGCACCCGAGCTGAGTCACAGCTCTGTGTATCTATTCACACACGGAGCCCCGGCTAGGCCCCCCGGCTCTCTCCTCATTGGCTGACTGATTTTGATTGACACCAGTGGGAGCCAATGCTGTCTCAGCTAATGAGAGGAGAGTCCCGGGCAGCCGGGTCTCTCCTGCAACATTGCTGGATAGGTATGGGTTAGGGTAAGTATTAGGGAGGCTGAGGGGGGCTGCTGCACACAAAAGGTTTTTTATCTTAATGCATATAATGCATTAGCAGAAAAAACATTCTGCCTTTACAATCACTTTAAGCACATTGTGTTTGTCTATTGTTGTGACTTAGATGAGGATCAGATCACATTTAAGGCAAATTACTGCAGAATACAAGTTGAGTTCCCATACTTTTTCTTGAGACTGTATACAAACATCCTACAGTATAAATCAATGACTCAAAAAACTATGTTTCCAACCATATAACAGGTCCTCCTTTGCTGCTTTCCTTGGCCCTTATATAGGCTTTTGACAACCATTTACTTTTGTACTACTGCCTCAAAAATCTCCTTTGAGGGTAGAAGCCTCCTGTTCAAAATCATCAGGTAAGGTACAATTCCTTTTAGCTCTTAAACACCGGCCCACTGGGATCACCTTTACTAAGAGCCTTTGGTGAAAGCTTTCAGCCCCCAAGAAATTATTTGAGTATGTAGGTTTCCTAAAGAGTTTTGTGGTAAGGGAACCGTTTACTGTATTTTTGATCATAAGGACTAAATATGTAACAGATCTAGCATCACAAGTATATGTAAACTTCAGGTTGAACTCATTTTGTCCAAGTAAATCCACAAATTTCCTAACCTCCTGTGGTGTGCGCTGCTAGAGGATGAGGACATCATCGATGTACCTGAACCAACCAGTAATGTTAGTCAGGTACCCCGACAAGGCCTCATCCATGGAAGAAGTGAATGATTCATCATATTGTTGACTTGCTATTCTACAGGTGCCCTAGTGATTGTAGGATTAATCATTTCACTCACAGAGCTTGTATGAACTGCTGCTACTCTGAGAGAGTACCACCACTATTGTTATATGATGATTACATCCTTATCTTTATATTTGATATACGTTTGATTCATTGATTTATACTGTAGGATGTATTTATATGTTTTTAAGATCATTTTAAGAGTATTTTACGTTTTAGTAAGTAGTAGTTGATCTGCATAAGACTGGGAAGGGATAAAAAGCAATCTCAAAGTGTTTAGGCGTCCATCAGTTTACAGTTAGACAAATTGTGCTTATTTATAGTATGCTGTGACTTAGATGAGGATCAGATCACATTTTATGGCAAATTACTGCAGAAAACCAGTTCATTTAAAGGGATTCACATATTTTTTGTCACTGTATATGATTTGAAGATCATTTTGGGGGGTATCTTGGCTTTTAGTTAGTATACCTTTGTTTTTAACTTGTTTCTGTGTGTCTTTATACTTTCTATGATAAAAAAAATATGTGTTATACAGCTTAAGAATTTGATACATAAGAATCAAATCATTTTCTTTTTTTATTGTTTTCTTTAAATATACATCAGAATTTTCATGGAAGCCCTATAAAAGTAGATGTCATTACAGAAGTTGCGTCTTGAGGTTTTCTGCTGTGTGCTTCAGATGTATAATACATTTTTGTTTCATTATGCAAGATGTGGGCTTTGAGGTCTGTTTCCAAATTTGTTTTTTGTCATGTAGCATTTACTTCCTGGAATCCATCTGCTCTTAGCTCAGGCATGCAGATAGGAGGGTGTGCTTAGCTGAGAAAATCCCTAATACCCTCCTCGTCTCCAGAAGACCTCACTCCACATGCAAACTCCAGTCAGGTACTGCCATGGTTGGGATTCAAACTGATGGCCCTAGTGTTGCCAGAAAGGTACTTAGAACCCTATACTAGGATTTTTAAAAGGAGACCCTAGAGAATACAATGGTGGTTGTTTCAATATTTATGTAGATTGATATTTGCGCAGCTATTTTCTAAATACAAATTTTCAGGAAAAAATAAAAATAAATTGAATTTTAGTGCACACAAACACAATACTAATACCCAATTTCTTAATAAAATACAAAACATGATGTTATTCCAGGTAATAGATACCTAACATGTCGCACGTTAAAATACAGTTAGGTCCATATATATTTGAACACAGGCACAATTTTCATACTTTTGGCTCTGTATGCCTCCAGAATAAAGTTAAAACAAAACAATCCAAATTAATTTGAAGTACAGACTTTCAGCTTTAATTCAAGGGGTTGAACATAAATATCAAGTACACATTTTAGAGACTGCATCCCCCCATTTTCAGGGGCTCAAATGTAATTGGGCAAATGAATATAATCATAAATAAAATGTTAATTTCTAATATTTTGTTGAGAATCCTTTACTGGCAATGACTGCCTGAAGTCTGAAACCCATGGACATTACCAAAGCCCGGGTTTCCTCCTTTCTGATACTTTGCAAGACTCTAACTGCAGCTGTCTTCAGTTGTTCTTTGTGGGTCTTTCTGCCTTTAGTTTTTCCTTCAGCAAGTGGAATGAATGCTCAATTGGGTTGAGATCAGGTGATTGACTTGGCCATTTCAGAATATTACACTTTTCCTTCAAAAGCTCCTGGGTTGCTTTTGCAGTGTGCTTTGGATCATTGTCCATCTGTACTGTGAAGCACCGTCCAATTAACTTTGTTGTATTTGGCTGAATCCTGGCTGACAGTATATCTCTAAACACTGCAGAATTCATCCAGCTGCTTTTGTCTTCTGTCTCATCATCAATAAACACCAATGATTCAGTGCAACTGGAAGCCATGCATGCCCATGCTATCACACTGCAAGCTCCGCCATGTTTTACAGATGACGCTTTGTGCTTTGAATCATGAGCTGTTCCAAGCCTTCTCAATACTTTTTTATTCCAGTCATTCTGGTACAGATTAATCTTAGTTTCATGTGTCCAAAGAATGCTTTTAGAGAACTGGTCTGGCTTTTTTAGATGTTTTTTAGATGTTTTTTGGCAAAGTCTAATCTGGCTTTTCTATTCTTCAGGCTTATAAATTTCACTTGCATGATCAGTTTCTTTGAACGCATGATGTAGGTTCACAGCAAGAGATTCCAAATACAAATACCATACTTAAGCCTCGTACACACGCTTAGATTTTCGGATGACGGAACGTCCATTTTTTGTGGCATGCTAGTGTCATGTCGAAAGTGAAGAGGTTACTCACAATACGAAAATTTTTGTACGACAGAATACAACGTCAGAAGTGACGTAATGTATTGAATAGTTTTGTATGTATTCTTTCGTTTCTGAGCATGCGTAGTCTTGCTTTTACAATTTTTTTGCACGGAAACCATACTAATGAAACAAAATCAAATGTTGAGTTCACATCCGACAAAAATGTTATAGTCTGCACATCCAGCTTTTGTCTGACGAAAAAGCCGAATCGGCTGTTGAAAGCACCGTACCAATGATCCGAAAATCGCCAGCTTGTCGTACAAATTTTTCCATCTGATTTTCGTATCGTGTACGGGCCTTTAGAATCAACTCCAGGCCTTTTACTTGCTTAATTGATGCAGAAATAATGAAGGAGTAGCCCACACCTGGCCATGAAACAGCTTTTGATTCAATTGTCGAATTACTTTTGGTCCCTTGAAAAAGGGGGGATGGCTATTCTTCATAGCTGTAACTCCTAAACCCTTCCTCGTATTTGGATGTACATACCCTCAAATTAAACCTGTGACTGTACACTTCCAGCCCATATCCATTATATAACTATAGCTTGAATATGTTTTGGTAAATACCTGAAAAAAAAACTAAAATTATGCCTGTGTCCAAATATACTGTATATGAACCTAACTGTAGCTCACCCCCGTGGAATAGCGACAGGCTATGGTACCAAAAAATCTCCATAGGTGATGCATTAAAACCCTTTACAGGTTACCAGTTTAGAACAGTTTTTAAACCACCAGGAGGTCTTGTGCTTGAATTATTGCTCTCACTCTGACATTCGTGGTGATAGCTATGCGTGAATACCTATGTATGCGTTTGCATTTGTGCATTAATTTATTTAATTTTTTTTTACATTTTTTACACTGTCTCTTCAAATTGTCAACATCTTTATTGCTATCACAAGGGATAAGCAACAGTGACAGTGACAGGTTCTCTTTACATTTCTCTTTAGTTTTCTCTGCCCTCAAAAGCATGTGATCAAATCGAGATTGGTTTGATCAGATGGAAGGGACTAAATAATTGTTGCTTTCAGTTTCTGACATCACAGAGCAGGGGCAGATACAAATACATCTGCTCCCTTCGGTATGAATTAACAACACATTAATTTATATTCATTTGGATATGATGCAATAGTTTGGGCCTTTTGTTAATGTTTGAAGTATGCAAAATAACGTAACGACATAACAAATTATGCAAATTGGTTCAGATCAATTTGTTTTTATTCTAGTGAGCTTAGTGTATATGTTCTAATAAGATTCTTTTTGTATTGGGGTTGAGAGGCCACTCACATGCGATGTCTTTGCAATGCAAGTTCAGCCATACAGTTGTATGGCTGAACTCACACTGGATTCACAGGAAAATAGTGCAGGGACTGTTTTTTTCCTGCACTGGAATTGGATCGCATAGGTGTTCTCACCCATGCAACCTGATTCCTGTGCGAGTTCACAGTTCGCACTGCGATCTGTTAACCGATCTGGGGATGTCTCTAACATTGTATTGACACCCATAGTGGTTCACAGAGGGCAGTGTGAACTGCCTGTGGGAGAGATCCGGCGTCGCTACAGTGTGAACCTAGGCTTAAAGTAAATTTGTAATTGTCTGTCAGTTCCACAGTCTAATGCAATACTTAAGTTTGAAAAATTTGGGACCTAACTGCATTAATTCCATTGCAGCTGAAAAAAAAAATTTACAAATATTTTCATTATATAAGAATGACTAATCTCTCAAAATATTTGATTAACACTTTATAATTAATATAGCCAATCTTCGGAAATAACAAAAGAATAACAGTACTTTCAAAATACAAATCAATTTGAAACAACAAATATATGCTCTCCTGAAATTATGAATCATTCTGAAAACAAATTATTCTAACATTATTATTATTATTATTCTAACGATTATGATGAAAATGATTATTAATTATTATTATAAATGTATTATTATTTATTATTTACTTAATAAATGAAACTGAAACAAAACAATATTTTCTTTTGTGCACATCTCCAATTAGAACTCCTGATCTGTATATCTGTTCCAATTCAGTGACTTATCATGTTTGGAAAAATTTGGAACAACCAGCATTTTCAAAAGAAGGATTTGGCAGCCTATGTATTTCACCAGTATAGGTTGCCCCTAAAATGCAACTGAGGGGCAAAGTCCAACAGAAGCACTTCCCATAATGTGCCAGCATGCATTGCATACTGGCTTGCCTTGTACCAAGAACAGCTTCCCTCACCAACCCAGAACTGACAGTACCATCTTGCTGGAAGCTTCTTCCATGGCACCATCCCGACATTAGACTCCCCTCTACAACATGCTGGAATTGCACACTACAGTGGTTAGTTAAAAAAAAGGTTCTAGCAAAAACTAAAGGAGAAAGGAAACCTACAAATTATCTTCTACCAAAAAACTAGCTACAAGAGTTTTTTATATTTCAGTTCTGTTTTAAAAGGTTGGTGACATTAGAGTGCTGCTTTATATAGAAAGTGTGACAAGGTATAATATATTTTTTAATTATAGTTTAGAAATTTACAGTTTTATTTAACTGCATGGAATAACAACTAGAGACCAAGATAGCCATGGGCATTTTAAATCCCCAGAGGGTGTGAATATATATTGGAGAACAGGTGAATATATTTAACATCTCTCCTATTTTTTTGTATGATAGCCAATGAGTCTGACTACAGCCCGAACAGTATCAGCATTGCAGAATGAGCTTTTCACCCTATACTGGATAAATTAATGTTTTGCTCCATTAAGGAGGACATTTCTCAATTTAACACTTATGCATTGCAAGCCTCCACATGTTCTGTACCAGAGCACAATGGTGACAGGAGACTTTTCTCTGAACACATTTGTAACTAAGATAAATGTGACTAAGGAAATTCTCTCTCTACCTTTGGACGGAAACATATAATTAACAAACGTTTTCAGTGGCCTGCGTCTGGCGGCACAGTCAACTGCCGTATTGAAGAGTTCTGCAGGACTCGTACTTGGAACGCAGATGAGGACAAAGCTGGAGAAAGGCTCTCAAAGTATTAAAAATAATTAGTCTAGGTGAATTAATAATAGCAGACACAGAAATGCATAGACATTCAGGGAAAAATGGGTCATAAACAGGGTAAAATCAACTGCAAACATTATTCAGCAGCTTTGGTTTGCAAGTAATTATCACAAAAAGGTATAAAGTTAGATATTAAATGGAACTTTACAGATGCTCTGTCATGCCCTTTGCAGTCTGCATACAACAGAGAGTGTTTTTCAGAAATATTATCAGTATATTAAGTATGAGCCTGTTAGTCACCATTTAAGATCAGGGTGAGCTGATACAGAGTGTAATGACGTAAAGTGCTGCAATTTTTAGCTCTGAGTGTTCTTTCTGAAAAAGCAACTACACCAATAAGCAAAGTCAACCAAGAAACTTTGCAACTGTGAGACTCATTTGGCTTTACTTCACCTGAGTTTCATAGAGCCTTTTCCGAACACATTTATGAGGCTTTGCTTATTCATGTTGACAGAACTTCAGCCTCTTGTTGCATGGCTCCATGCTATGCAGTTTCCTACCCAAGTGACGTTATGTAGAGCATCATGCCTGCATCTAGGACCAGAGTGGCCTTAGTCTTCATAGGCTCAGATTCATAGCTATTTAACGGAAGGGAATACCTGTAGTGGCTTAACTAAGCAGCCAAATGCAGAAGATATAATTGAGTGCCCAGTGGATATTCTGTGAGCCCCAAGTCAGTCTGAATGCAAAATTGCTTGTTTGAGTGTACCTTTAATTGCGCAAATAATTTTAAAGCTATCAAAAATGCTGTACAATAGTGTAGTATTGAAAATGATAAAAGTACAGGAGGGGTCACAAACCCCTGAGCTAAAACAGTGACTAATGACAAGTAAGAAAGTCCTGTCAACATGGAAAGGCTTTATACATAAGGCTTCTGAATTACTGTTAATGTTTCCAAATAAACATTTTGAACAATTTTAGTTCAACTTGCAACTCAAGCAAAAAAGTTGACCATATTTTGGTAGACAGTGCCTAAACCATTACACAAAACCATGCCCATTTAGAACACTTAAAATGTATAATACTCCTGTTTAGTAGTCATATCATATTTGTTACTGAGGTATTACAGTGTACATGCATAGAAAATAATTTTGTATAAATAGAATAGAATAGTAGTATGATCCTATCCAGTGGTTAGATCATATCGGGTGTAGGATATTATTTTTGTATAAAATGTGTTGCAATTCCAAGGTTAGATGGAACACTAACATTTGGTAACTGTGCGTTGATCGATTTTTATCTCCTGATTTTGCCACATCCTTCATTGAGCCTTAGCTGACTTTCCACCTTTTATTACTGGAGTGTGCTCTTGGGACCGTGGCCGGTTCAATCCCAGAACCATCCCTTACCCCTCCCCCTTCCCCCACTATTTTTCTAACCTCCATTTTTGTTCGTTAGAACTTTGCTGCATATTTCACTGACTTTGCCTGGTCCTTGCCATTTCCTGGGCTATGGCTGGGGAGGACCATCCAACTGTCATCTTTCTAACTTCTTTAATCTTTCAACTGTATACTATGTTGCTAAATCCCATAATCTGTTGGACCACATCTGTTCATCTATCAATCAACCCCCTGTATTGGGTTGCTGTTTGATTCAACATGTTAACAGTGTTTGTATTTGTATCACTCTTATCGTGGAGTCAATTTTTTATTGCGATTAATGTTAACTTATATGTGATGGCCTTTGTGTTGTTGTTCAATAAAATATTTGAATACAAAAATTGTTGCAATTCTACTAAGATGGTATTTGATGGTAAGATAACATTAAGAGTGTACTATATTTGTATAAAGTGTAATAGAATTGAATTGTAATAACGTTCATTGGTTGTATTATGTTGGGGCAAGGGTTCCACTTTTGTATAATGTGTGATACAATTATTGTATAATGATATCCGATGGTCACATAATGTCAAATGAGTACTATGTTTGCATAATGTGTTTAAGAGTTGTGTTATATTTGGTCTGGAAGATGCTGTGTTTTATTTCTTTGTAAATTGTAATGAAATTATATTGTGATCATATCCAATGGTCAGTCATGTTGAGAAGTGCAATGTGCTATGTCTACACAGGAGATGTCCTAGGATTAAACACTTTGGAAGGAGTTGGTGTACTGACTTCACATGCTGTCAGCTAGGACAGCGGCTACATTTTCATATTTTATGTATACCTTTAATAAACTGTACTAACTACTGTATGTTACTTCGGAGCTCTCTTTTTATTTTCTTTGAATGAAAGTATATCTGCAGCATTTGCCAAGTAGGAGTGGTGGAAAGTTCAAGAATACCAGAACTCCATATCTTCTCTACATGTATTTATATGCATATTGACTGCTTTATGCAGTGAGGGCCCACTCTCTGGTGAGTTTTCACCTTGAGTGTTTGGTGGCGAGTGCATTCTCAATGCGCATAAATCTTACTGTACAACAATCTCTCTGCACACCGTTCATTTAAAAAGCAAGACTCTATGGTTAAACAGTACATAAGCCTTATTGTTAGATAATGTCTAAATAAAAGCCTATCGGTGGTCTGAGTGGCGTCCCTTCTCGTGCGTCTAAGGATTCATCTGGTTTACCAAACACTGAATTTCTATTTGACACAAAAAAAAAAATGGTTTTGTGGCTTTCAGTTGACACTTTCCCAGTTCAGGGTGATACATTGATATTTCAAATTCCCCAGTATGCTGTACTATCAGGGTGAGTCAGTGAAAGACTTTTGTTTATTGAAATAAAGCTATTCGATGTGCAGTAAACCAGATGACTCTAATCCATTCTTAGACACACAACAATGGACACCTCTGCTGTTCAGACCACCAACATGCTTTTTTGGACATTTTCTAACTCACCTTGTTCAGCTCCCATCTGAGAATCCTGCAGAGAATCCGGGATCAGGACCGCCCATGGCAATTAATGACCATTTTAATTCTGTGTGGGAACAGGGTTTTCTCAACCTGTGCTGATGGAAGATTGCATTTTTCTACGTCACAGCGTTACCACAATCTCAACAGATGTGAGTCATTTTCTTTTTTCATCCTATTGATAACATTTTTTGAGGTAATAATTGCATTTGAGTCACTTACTACACTATAAGAGCTCTCCTGCCTCCATCCCCTTTTTTACAGTGGATACCACAAGTCGCCGCATTGGGTTTATAACATTCCTTTTGTGCCCGAACCTCTTGGTCCTTCGTGGACCTCCACATCCTAAATCGTAATCCTTATTGTGGATATGAACACTGGGTGTGGCATGTGCAATTTTCAATTGGACTGTTTTACACAACAGATTACATAGTACTAGTATTATAGTAAAGTAGAATACTAGCGTAAGCAGGCTCTGCCATCTTGCGTCTACAGTGAGGGGAATTTGAGAGGCTTCTTGAGCGGTGGTTTTTCTGAGATCTTCCAACTAGAATAGAGTACTATGTTTGCACATAGTATTATAGAAGTATATTAATTATGATGTTGGAAGATACTGTGTTTTATCTCTGTATAAATTTAATAAAATTGTATTGTGATTGTATCCAATGTTAAGTCATATTGGGAAGTCTAATGTACTATGTCTAGACTATAACAGAATTATACTATGCTTTTATCTGGTGGTCATATCAGGTTGGGAAATATACTTTTCTGTGCCTGTAAAGAGTATAATTGAATTGAATTAAAGTCATGCCTAGTGGTTAGTCATGTTGGTAGTTGCATGGTTCTATATATGCATAGAATGAATTAAAACTGTCTTTAGAGAATGTTCAATGAATAGCTTCTACCAAAGAATTAATCAATCTGAAATTGGTGTTTTGATAAATTTTTACACAGACTGAAAGATAAAATTCTACCCGGTAAAAACATAATTTGTGCTCTTATTTTCTTTTCTTTAGTTTCATTGAAGCAGCCCCAATATGTTCTGAAGAGAGAGTTACAGAATTGTATTCTGATCACAAGGCCTGATTATAAAGCTTGTCAGGGTAATTGCTTTTCATGTTAGCACAGATCATCCTGTTTCATTGCTAATTTTTGCTTGTTTTTCCTTCAATTTTGAACTGTCCATGTCAAAACATTTTGACATGGACAGCTGCAGTAAAGTCAAAGTAAAGATTCAAAAAGTACTGAAAAGTAAACAGACTGGAAAAAATTCATGAGAAAAATGAAGCAAAAATTGATGTCCCCCTGAAAGGTTCTTCCAGCGTTCTTCACTGAAAAAAAATGCATTATACCTGGTTTAGAGTAGGAGAATTTCTTAATATTGAAAAAAAAATTTGTAAAAAAAATCTTTATAAACTGGTGAAACCTGTCTATAAATTAAATCTAATTTTTTTACAGTTGAACTTTTGCTAAATGAGAGTAAAGATAGCGGCTATTTTAACAGGCAGTCAGAATACACATTTCCCATGAAAAAGAATGGAAAATATACATTTTAACAAATGGGGTCAATGTCATAAATATTAAGCCTACACTAAATAGCTTTCAATAGTGTATACTGACACACCAGGGCCATGGTGCAAGATATGGACTGTACTATAAACTAATATAAAATTTCCCCAGATGTGGTGTGGAAGATTTACTAAACAAGTTTAGAATTTTCACAAAAAAATTGTGGCATATTCAGTTCAATTTCCCAATGAGATGAAAAGCAAATTCATCTTTATTTATTTCATCTGCAAATGATTAGGTATTCAAAGTAAATGTGAATTTTAGATGGTTGGATAATTGAAGTGGATCTCAACAACTTTAGTAAATTAGCCTTAATATTTTCAGCCCCTATGGTCCACCTGTCCAACATATCACCTAATATATCTAGAACCTAAATCCATGGTAACTGCTGCTCCACACACCTCGGCTTCAGGAGAAGTGATTTAGCAGCACACTTGCTCAAGATGATTGAGAAGGTGTTTGGATATGGTCCTACAAGTCCTTCTGGAGTAAACCCTATTCGTAACCATAGATTCAGCTACCCCAGTTTCTTTGTTGCTGAACCTATATACTGTGCAGATGATTTACTAAAACTGGAGAGTACAAAATCTGGTGTAACTGTCCATGGTAGCCAAACAGCTTCTAACTTAAAGCAGAGGTCCAACGAAATTTTTTTTTTTAAAGTCAGCAGCTACAAATACTGCAGCTGCTGACTTTTAAAATATGGACACTTACCTGTCCAGGGTGCCCGTGATGTGAACACCCGAAGCCGATCTGTCGTTCGGCTCTTGGGTGCTGCCGCCGCCATCTTCGGTAAGGGATTCAAGAAGTGAAGCCTTGCGGCTTCACCTCCCGGTTCCCTGCTGTGCATGCACGAGTCACGCTGCGCAATCCGGATGGTCCCTGCTGTCTCTGAGACCCGTGTTTTTTCCAGCAGACAGTGGGGGGCGGGGGGCTTGAAGAGGCGTAGACTCGGAAGTCTATGCCCAGAAGTGAGTGCAAATACCTGTATTATACAGGTATCTGCACCCCCCTCCCCCTGAAAGGTGCCAAATGTGACACCGGAGGGGGGGAGGGTTCCAAAAAGCGGAGGATCAATTTTTGTGTGAACCTCCGCTTTAAGCTTGTTCAATAAGGCTTTGACAAAAAACTTGGAAGCTGATTGGTTTCTATGCAGAACTGTTCCAGATTTTGCACTCTACAGTTTTAGTAAATCAACTGCTGTATATACTGGCATTAGCATAATTGTATTAAAAAAGATCTGTGGAACCTGTCCAAAAAAAGGCAAGCAAAGTGTAATGCATTGCCTGCAGCTAATCTGTAATTACTTACATACCATTCCTTGATCCCTGCTGGCTCTGTGTTTGAGGTAACCATTATAGTAGAGGACAACAGTTTTGCTTCCTCATAGCAGAGCCGTCCTACTGTTTACTAGTGATCTGATGACTAATGGATATTTATTTAAAGAAGCAGCAGGGGAGTTGGAAAAGGTATAGATCCGCTGCAGATATACAATTATGAGACTCCAGGCACAGAAGTGCCCAGGCACAGTCACATGTTAGAAAGTTCTATTTTGCATGAGGAAGCCAAGAAATGGTATATTTTTGAGAGAATTACTTAGACACAATTAACATTTCTATATGTTCAGGTCTACTTTAAGAATTATTATAAAAAGCGTACTTCTGCTTTGGAAAAAAAAAACAATATAACATATATCCTTGCTACACAGGACGTTATTTAATGCACAACACTAAGACTAATCAATGGACTGTAGCAGGCAGACCCTCCCATCCAGCTAGACTTCAGTAGAATGTAGATGTGAGTTCCTACTAAACAGTAAAAGGTATGAATCTGGTAAAATACCTTTAGACCTCTTTACACAGGCGACCAGAGGGATGGTAAAAACAGGTGGTTGAACCTTGGTTTTAACTGCCCCTCCAACCACCCACCTAAAACCTACAGCCAAAGTGGGCTGTACACATGTCACAGCTGCAATGCTTTTGCGACATTGTTGTTAGTAATTGTTATAGCAAATTTCAAATATTATAGCTCAGTGAATTCAGCCTAAAGAGAGGACTGTTTTTCTCTTGCAAAACTAAAATTTAACTTCATTGTGTTCAAAGGGTCATATGACATCCTGGATATAGGTGGAGATAGCTGAATGATGCCTTCAGCTACAGGCATCATCCAGATATCTTTTTATATATCAGCCGGCGATTCCCTCACATGTAAAAGCCATCATAGCGGCTGTGTAGCCGCTTGATGGCTTTTACAGGCGGCGGGAGGGGACGTCTCCCCCTCTCCTGTCGCCCTTTGGTGCATCTCCGGGCTCCCCCGTGTGATCGGGGAGCTGGAGAATGAATTCACCAGCGGCGGCGGTTTACCATAGAGCTGGCCGGGGACTAGATGGTCCCCAGCCATCTCCGAGGCCAGAAGCAACGTGATGATGTCGCTTCTGGAGCCATCAGATGTAAACACTGCTGTTTTTTTTTTTTTTGCTGGAAAGCCAGAGATCATTTTTTTTTTTGCTCTCTGGCTTTCCAGCATAGAGGAGAGATGTGGGGACTTCTAGACCCCAGATCTCTCCGTAAAGAGTACCTGTCATGCCCTATTTCTTTTACATTCCTTGTAATAGTATTCAAATTATCAAAAAATGTGTTAAAAATAAAGGGAATGTGTAAAAATTAAAAAATATAAAATAAACAATTAAAATAAATAAAGCAACTCCATCCCCTCGTGCTCCCACGCAGAAGCGAACGCATACGTTGGTCACACCCTCATATGTAAATGGCGTTCAAATAACACATGTCAGGTATCGCCGTGAAAATTAGAGCAAGAGCAATAATTCTAGCACAAGACTTCCTCTGTAATTCTAAACGGGTAACCTGTAAAAATTTGTACCAAAATTTGGTGCCATTCCACGAGTATGCGCGATTTTAAAATGTAACATGTTAGGTATCTATTTACTTGGCATAACATCATCTTTCACATTAAACAAAAAATGGGGTAAATATTGTGTTTTGTTTTAATTTCTTAATTCATAAAAGTATTTTTTTTTTCCAAAAAAATCATGTTTGCAAAATTGCTGCGCAAATACCGTGTGGCATAAACCATTGGAACGACCGCCATTTCATTCCCCAGGGTCTCTGCTAAAAATATATATATATATATATAATATATATATCTATATAATGTTATATAATGTTTGGGGGTTCTGAGTTAGATTCTAACAAAAAAAGATTTTTACATGTAGGCGAGGAATGCTAGAATTGGCCTATTATGTAAGTGTGACTTCCTAGGATGTATAATAAATTAAAAGCTGAAACACTTTTTCTGAAGATAATGCTTCTATAATAATTTGGTCATTTGACTTGTTTTGAATGGAAGGATTGTAGACCAAATCAGCTGATCTCCCTTCACCGAAAATACATTTTGGTTTCATAAGCTGAAGTAGAGAACAAGAAGCAGAATTTCCTTCAAGAATCATAAGGCTTTTAGCCCTTTTACTTTTTTCTTGCCTTCAAGATGGCTTTAAGATATTTATAAGTTAATATCCGTGTAAAGGTCTACTTTAGCTGTTTGCAAATGGCGGTGGGAGGACTTGAGTTTGCAAGTTTTTTTTGAACCTCTGGATCTGTCTGCTTGTAATGATACTGTATATAGGCTAAGGATGGTCCTTGATCTTCATGACGTATTCTGCACACAACTCAACAGCAACATATCAGTAGAAACTGTTCTCAAATGCCAAGTGTACCTTCATGCTTCATATATGACATTTTCAATTTGGGGGTTTATCTATCCTTTACATAATCCTGAAAGTCTCATTAATGCAAATCTGCTACAACAGTACAACTAGAGTTATTGGCTGACTTGTTAAAAGAATGCAAAGTTCTTATGCTTGCCATTAAAATGATTAGTTTGGAGAACGCTTTTTCTACTGTGTATTAAATAAGGTTACCAAATGCACATAATTGTACACCGATTTTTCACTGAATTTACCAATTACATTAAATAAGTTTTAGCATAAACTCTCCATTACTGAACCTAAAACAAAATTTACAACCCATGAACTGAAGCTAATTTCATTTGAGGATATAAAGATTTTTCCATTCTCATCACGTTATCAAAATGCAAATGCGGTACAGTCTCTGTGGCGCACAGCGGGTTAACTAAGATGGCAGCTGAATGCTTATTCGCTGAAGACTGTGCAGCTCCACTGGATATCAAGTGACCAGATTAGCATTCTGAGTGAAGAACTCAAATTGCAAAGATTTGCTTTTTATAATTAGCAGCTAGTTTGGCAGTTCAATGCTGCAGTGCAGGCGCAAACAGTATGCCATACAGTCTGAGTAATAAATATTAAATCAATACATACATAATTAGAGGCAGAATCATTTTATGTACAATACACAATATGCCCCTAATGAAAACATGTTCACAGCTGTATAAGCTTTAAAGTAGATTTAAACCCACTCTCATCTAAACTACTTCCATAGTAGTTATCTATAAGGATATACATGCCTCCTGCATGTATCCTTACCTGTCAAATGTCTCCCCTCTGTCTGTTATGATACCTGAAAAACTGCAGATTCTGTGGGTGGGTCTGTTGTTCGGAGCTCTGTGGGTGGAGTCGTGATGTCAATAGACCCCCCACCTCTACACTCCCCTTGTCAACATGCATTTTCTCTTGTGTATTTCTTACACTGAACTTCTGCTATGATCACTAACATCCAGTCAAAACCCAGAAAAGTCACCACATGACTTCAGCATATCCAATCATGCCGAGGTGTGGAACAGCCAATCCTGGGAGAGCTGGGGAAGAAAGGAGGGGGGGGATCTGAAGTACACAGAATGCCTCTCTCAGGCTCGTGCATGAGATATGTAAATCACCTGTCACTCACAGCAAGAGGGAGAAACGTACTCCTATTACTCTGTCCATTTTTATCTCACTGAAAAAAGATAAGAGGATTGCTCAGAGCTGGATTAACTCTTCGTGGCAAGACTGGGCACAGATGACATGAAATCCTATACTGTACAAGGTGTAAGCCTTAATTAAAAAAAGATTTTCGGGTTTATATCCACTTTAAATCTTGACACGCTTGTGTTTTAATGCCTGGCTTGAAAAAAAAAAAAAGACAAATAAAATATTAAAGCAAACACAAATGGCTGCATATAAATTCAAATTTGAAAAGATCAGAGGGCATAAATGTTGAAAATTTGCCATGCAGATCAAACATCAGAGTACTGAAAGGCAAGCTATCTATAGAATAATTTAGCAGCGAGCAGAGAGGGTTGAATGGCAGCCAAAGATCTAATAGAATAGGTTGCAAAGAGAGAGAAGGTAATTTACATCACAGAGATTCGTAGCAGAGTGGACCTCACAACCCTTTGCCTCCTGCGGCAATGCATATGGAGTTAGTCGAGAAAAGGTCTTTCTGCTCCAAGGGTCGAAACAAAACTCAGGCAGAAAATCCCTACTAGTGATAACAATCAAAGAAGTTGTATATAACCACTCTCACCTGCTTAGAGAGATTCGATACACCTGACTGCATCGACATTGCTGAGCCTTTCCCGTATGACAACCCTTAATTCTCTGTGCCTCTCTCTCTAGCTTTAATTGCTTGACATCAGCAATGACTTATTTCCTCCGTTAACACAAATAGGATGACAACGGGAGAGAGAGGTAATTGTATCAAAACATGCATCTATAAAATCAGCCAATTACCATATATATAAATGCCAGAAAATGACGAAATGAACGTTTAGTCCCAAACCATGATGAATTTACATTGAAAACTACAATATTAGGAGGTGAAAGCCATGCTCAGTCGTCTCCAGCAGTAAATGTACTCTACATTACAATCTCATTACGTATAATTTCGCCGGCTGCTTTTGTATCAGAGGCAGATCTTCTCTCTGAGAAGCTTTCCTAACAAAAACATGTTGTGCTGTAAAAATGTATTTATGGAATTACTTAACACCTAATATTAGAGGAAACGGCCGCTATCTGTTCTTTTAGAGTAGAATCAAAGCGTGTAAATCAATCGCTTAACAGAAACATATAAAGAATAAAGTTTTCTCTTTCCAGAGATTCGAGACTAGGATTCTTTGACAAGTTTTGAATTTTTTTTCATAGATAGCTGTTCTTTAAAAATACGATTCATTTTTGACAAAGATAAAATATTGAGCTGCTGGGGTGTGGGGGGCTTTTTTGAAAAATCCAATGAAGCATAATTTAGGAGTTAACCTTCACATTGAATGGAGGCAGGACACTGGTACATACCCTATTCTTGCTCTAGTTATAGGTCATGGGAAGGCAGCCTATTACACATGACTCACTGCCCCTGCAAAAAAAAAAAAGTGTGGCCTTGCAGGATGGAGGGGAGGTGGTACAATTTCATCATATTCATGGTAAGTCAATGAAATCCATTGCATACATTGATACATAAATAGCAATGTGATTGCACTGACAGATGCAGTCTTAATGTTATAGCATCTTATAGTCTGGTATTTCTATGTACTGATTGGATAAAAAAGAAGCATTATATGCATATAAAATAATGGTAATATGGGCATTTTCACTACTTTGTAAAGGTATAGGCTATCGTGGTGGCACCCCCCCCCCCCGCCTTTCTAGGGAGTGCTTTAATATAATTTATGTATTTGTTTTTTAGTAAAGGGTTCTGTTGTTGGAGCCATCTACTCCTGAAGAAGTGAAAGTATTCACAAAACGTGTCGAGTTACAAGATGCATTCCTCGCTCATGTTGCAATCATCTTGGTTATGTAAAGCATGTACTTGAAAATATAACAGCTTGATGTACAGTATATATGTTTGTAACCCATTGGCTTGATATGCCAAAAAAAATGTATGTGTACTTTATACATTTATGTGTCCAATCCTTGTACAATAAATTGAAATTTTATGACTTTTATTTTATGCCTCATTTAAAGTCCCATGGACGAATATTGGTTGTAGGTCTAGGCTATCATTCTCATACTGGCTTCACTACCAGGCAAGCATCAATCAAAAAAATAAATAAAAATAAAATGCTATTCTGCATGTTTGTTTCCAGTCAGTGATTTGCTACTGTAGGTAGGGAAGCAAGAATCAGGCGTCTGAACCTTACCAAGTTAGCCATGACAGCTCACTTATTTCTGAAATGCAAAGCTCTCTTTAAAATGACGTTGGGAACACAGTGGAGTTGATTAACTAATAATGGAAAGTGCAAAATCTGCTGCCGCTCTGCATGGTAGCCAATCAGCTTCTAACTTCAGCTTGTTCAATTATGCTTTGACAAAAAACCTGGAAGCTGATTGGTTTCTGTGCTGAGCTGCATTCGATTTTGCACTTTCGAGTTTTAGTAAATCAACCCCAGTGTGCTTGTTCAGTGTCTCTTTAACTTTTATCCCAGAGCATGTTTTACGCAGCTGGTGGCTCCAAAAACCTAATTTTTTTAAGATGCTAGTATTTTTAGGTCTAACAAAAATGCTGGGTACTGTGTAGACTGGTTCAAGCACCTCCCTTTATTTCTGATCACTCTGTAGCTCCGCTGACACAAGGGAGGGCATGAAATGGAGGCTGTTTGTAAGGAACTATGCGGAATGAGGCCCTGGTTTTATCTAAAGACAGCATGGTAGTCCATTGAGCCCGGCAGCAAGGTTTATTTGAGACAGGTGACAGATGAATGGAGAACACATTCTGAATTTTTAATAGTTGCCTTGTATAGATTTTTAGTTAGTATTAAAGTGGAACTTGACTCCCAAAAGAGAGATGTTACATTTAAACACCCCCCTAATGAGAATTGGTTTTATTGGCTCCGCCCCACACCACCATTCTGGCTTAGGCCAGAATGATGTGTACCTGGTTCTGTAACCTCCTGGGATACTTACATTACATCTCCTAAGAAGCTGCAGGATCTGGCACTCAGAGTAGCCAGGAGTCGGGCCCGGTGTCCCATTGGTAGCTGGCTGTCTACACTCAGAAGAAGTAGCCAGTTGAGGAGAACCAAGATGGCAGCATAGGACCTGGTGTATATCACCTAAACAGTGGAACACAGCAGAACAATGCTGGATTCACTGTGCAGGAGATTATGTAGGAGTTGAGTACTGTTTTAAGTTCTCTCAGAGGCAAGTTGACCCTTCTAATGTCTTCATATCTCTTAGGGACCTCAATCATGAGTTATCTCATTCACCAAGTTTTGTCCAACTGCTATGCCCCATTATCAAAGATACAATTAGATTATGATGTGCCAATTGATTTAAGAAATGAGAATTTAGCAGCATGGGAGTGACACCTTTTGAGACCTTGTAGAGAAGCAAAAAAGTGGCACCTTGATGAGGTAGGACTGACACCTTTATGGACCTTTATGTACAGGAAACAGGCATGATTGATTGACATTCTACACAGATGTCAGGAGTCAGCAGCAGGGAAGGCCAGGTTTGCATGGTTACACTTAGGAAACTGAGACCAGACCATATATATTTAAAGTCAGATTATTTACAGTAAAACCAAAATCCATCCAAACACCAGGAAACAGAAAACACAGCAAATGTGAAGCTACAAGCCAACCTGAATCAATGACAAAATCCCTAACTAACAAATAAACTATAGTGGGTATAGAAAAGAATTACCCCCTTTAAAATAATCACATTTTGTTGCTGTTGCTTTATAGCCTGAAATGAAGACAGAAACAGTTTTTGTTTTATCCAGCTGTGCAACTTATAAAATCCAAGTGAAAGATATAACACTAACAGGTCAGAAAAACAAAAAACAAAAACAGAATCACTGAGTTGGAAAAAAGGATCACCCTCCTTAAAATGACTTGTAAACTCAATCAGGTGTGACTAATCACCTTTTCAATGTCCTTGCCTAGTCAGAGCCCAGACTTAAACCCCATTGAAAATCTGTGGAATGATTTGAAGACTGCACTCCAAAAACGGTCACCATCAAATGTAACTGAACTAAAGCAGTTCTGCAAAGAAGAGTGGTCAAAAATTGCAAAGTCTAGTTGTGCAAAGTTAGTAGAGACATATCCCAACAGACTAAAGGCTGTAATTAAAGCAAAAGGTGGTTCAACAAAATACCAACACAAGGGTATGATCCTTTTTCAATCTCAGTGATTCTGTTTTAGATTTTTTTTTTTCTGACATGTTGATGTTTTATCTTTTAATTTGGGTGATATGAATTTCAGCTGGATAAAACAACTGTGTCTGTCTTCATTTCATTCTGCAAAACAACAAAATGTGATTACTTTAAAGGGGAGTGATTCTTTTTCTATACTCACTGTATATACAAGATATAAGGCAGAAGCAAGATCAGGATCTAGGTAAAGAATAAGTCTGCACGCACAATCGGGCAATTAGGCAAAACACTGAAGTGAAGTGTAATAGGTGAGGAGGGACTAAAAACTCTCCCAGCAGCCAGCATCATGTGGAGACTGATTACTGGGATCTGCTGGCTACTGGATGACACCTGCTGGTGGACACCAGAACTACATCCTTCCGCACTGGGAACCACAGAGCCACCAGCAGGTGATCCAGCTCATAACAACGGAGCTGGTTGTAGGCTGTGACATACAAACACAGCAGCCTTTTTTTTTTTTTTGCTGCAAGCCACAACATTTTTGGTCTTCATGCAAATATATGTCGTGCAGAAGGTATAATTCCAGGTCCATGAGGCCAAGAGGTCCAAGCATGAATTTCAATGGAATAAAGCAGCATGTCTCTTTATTTACCTAACCCATTTCCCCTATAATATCTGCATTTTTAGCCCCTAGTAGACTTTTAGGATTACTGGAGAAAAAAGACAGAGGATTCAGACTGAAGCAGCTGAACTGGACGATTGTTATATGAATGTCTATGTATAAAATGCTCAGGAACCCTATGGTTTTTAGTTACACTATTGCAGCACATCAGTGGCTGCACACAAATGCCAATTAGGACAAAACTGACAGCTAAAATGCTGTGTGGCCATACATACACAGAAAGAAAGAATGGTGACAGATATGTAATTGAATTTGAAAAGTAACAGCCTTTCAAGAAAAGGCATTACCCACTTTGCGAGATAAGAGTGCCAATGACATCTGGCCTCTACTTACAGGTGCTCATCAGTGTAATACAATGGTTTTCTAATGAACATTCTTTCAATGTTACCACCTTTTTGAGAAAACGGTGAATGTCTGGAATGATTAATAATGCTGCTGTAATATATTTTTTTTTATAAAATTGCACCCAAACAAAAAAAAAAAGAAAAAAATTAACACACCTCCTGCCTATTATTCACAGCCGGCAAGAACACTCTGCAAAATTAATGTTTACTTTATTTTAATAAAGTAAAACCCACAAGCAAAAACCCTTGCCCGGCCTTTTTATGCATTCCGTTAATGGAAATAATGAAAAATAACATTATGCAGTTTCAAGTGTGATTAGATTACCATAATTTGTCTGCAGATAAATGTGAAAAGCCCTGATTCACCCCTGGTGTCATTTTCAGTGGTGTGAGAGACATATCCACTGTACGCTACTCCACTGACAAACAAAACATCTCTAGAGGGACCCGGAGGAGATGTCATAATCAGAGCCTCTCCGGAGAAAAGTTTTTGAATAGTCATCCAGAAAAACCACAGGTGTTAAATCCAAGCCAGTGTTGTAGAAAAAAGCTGATTATATTAAAAGACAACATCCCGAACTTCTACACTAACAAGAAAATGTACTTGTAATGTAATATGATTGACTACATTGGGTTTTTATTTTCTAAACAATGTCTGCGCAATAATATAAAACAGTTTAACCACTTCAGCTCCTAAAGATTTTACCCTCCTCCTGACCAGGTCATTTTTTGCGATGCGTTACTTTAACTGACAATAGCGTGACGCTGTACCCAAATACATTTTTGTCCTGTTTTTTTTTTTTTTTTTACCACAAATAGAGCTTTCTTTTGGTGGTATTTGATCACCTCTGCGGTTTTTATTTTTCTGTGCTATAAACAAAAAACGAACAAACAATTAAAAAAAAATTTAGGCCAATATGTATTCTGCTACATATTTTTGGTAAAAAAAAAAGGAAATCGAACAAAAAAATTGTATGGCCAGTCTAAATAAAAATAAAAAAAAAATATGAAAAAAAAAGAAAAACACTGCAAGTAAGAATTTAAAATACTTGATTTTTTGCTGGGTTTTTATCTGAATATTTTTAGTTGGTGACAGGGTCTCTTTAATGTACAATTCTAAAAAGTGACCCATCAAGATATGCACCAATGTACGGCATATATACTTTAGTAAGGTTTATACTGAAAGGGGGGCTCTCTTTTAAAACTTCCTCCAATATTTGTACATTAAAATACTGACTTTACATTCAACTTGTTGTAGGTGACTCTAATCCTGGTTATCAGAAAAAATAGAGACCTCCACCATATCAAATGTAGAGTATGGTGGTCCCATCCCTGATGCAATAGAACAAGGAAAAATACCCCCTAAATGGGACTTTAACAGACCACCAACTCTATGATAAAAAATATCTTTTAATGATATATATAGAATAAAAAGACATATGTCATCTACACGTAGCATAAATACATCAAATGCAAAAAACAAAACAGAAAATGCTCAAATACAAATCATCATATGTACTCTCCAAGGGGTGGTGTACCCTGATACCCTATCAGAGTACACCACCCCTTGGAGAGTACATATGATGATTTGTATTTGTGCATTTTGTGTTCTGTTTTTTCATTTGATGTATTTATGATATGTGTAGACGACATACGTCTTTTTATTCTATTTCATTAAAAGATATTTTTTATCATAGAGTTGGTGGTCTGTTAAAGTCCCATTTAGGGGGTATTTTTCCTTGTTCTAATCCTGGGTATCTGCTGAACCCTATTTAGCTGGTCATATGAAAGGAATAATGAGGAAGTTGTTGTGTCCGTGTTACCATGTTAGACTACCTCTGTTTATATTCAGTGCATCAAAAGTGCTATATAATCAGTTTAAGTGGTGTTAAATGAGTACATTCCTCACAGATCACAACTGCCTACCAGATTGTAAATAAATACAACCTACGCAGCTTGCCTCTCTATATAGATCAGAATATGTCATTCTGTAGCAGACACACTGATCCCATACACTTCTGAAGAAATACACCCGGGGCATGTCCCTTTGTAACACAACAAATGCATCTGGTAAAGTTTATTGAAAAAAATAAAAACAAAAATGTCAGCAGTTCTTGATGAGTTGAAATATCACATGCTAATTGGTTTGAGTCACTGCTGTATTTATTTCTATTTTCTGATACTGGTGTGGAGTTGTTACGAGTGGTGGCATCCAAGAGAGCAGGTGGCACTTAAAAAAGAGATGTGAATGTTTCTGCAATTTGCATGCTGAGTCCACTTACTGAAGGATTGATTCAATGGCACAGGGAGGGAGTGCCACTCCGAACTTTATAATAAATCAAAAACAATTTTGCATTAAGCCGGCCAAAGCAGGGCCACATTTAATATTGATTGGACCCTGGGCAAACATTTTATTTGGCCTGTCAGGTTTTTCCTGAACAATCAGTGCCATCAGCTACAGCTGGCAACACTGATCATTGTATTCTGCATTGTATGCAAAATAGTAAAAAAAATAATCATGTCTGGTCACCCTAAATCATACAGAAAATTTGTATCCATTTCTAACACATGAAGAGGAGGTCAGGAAGACTGAGGAGGAGCTTGGGAAGAATGAGGAGGAGCTCAGGAAAAACTAGGGAAGAATGAAAAGGAGCTTAGGAAGAACTGGAGAAAAATGAAGAGGAGCTTTGGAAGAATGAAGAAGAATAGAGAGGAGCTCAGGAGGAACTGCAGGGCTTATGGCTGACTCTCTATTGATCCACCGGTGGGCACACAACCACCAGTGACCCAATAAAGAAACCAGGAGCCTCTCATGCAGTGCCCAAGTGCTCGAATGATCAGTCTGCCCCTGGGGTCAGCTGCCCGACTTTACCGAGAAAACTATTTGCAGGCAGCGCTGGCTCAAGGGGCAGATGCTTTTGGCCCCACAACAATGACTGGGCCTGGGGCAGCCGCCCCTTTTTCCCTGCGTTAAAGATGTCCCTGAAAAGACAACCAGCCTGTCTGCTTTTACATGTAATTATTGCCAGCGGCTATAGCCACTAGCAATAATCACTATGTTCCCCCAGCCAGGACAGCTTCCCCTGCCTGTAGAACACAGTAGGGAAACCAGTGGTTGCAGAAAAGTGGATCGCTCCATCTTTGGCCGGCTTAAGAATGGCGGGGTTGATTTACTAAAGGAGGAGAGCATGTGCGCTTTGCAAAAGGAATTTTCACTTATCTTAGCTAATTTCGTGAAACAAAGTAAAAGTTTACTTTGAAAAAAAAAAAAAAAAATTCAGTTTTGATTTTAATTAATTTAATTCACTAAGCTAAGTGATTCTCTCTTTGCAAAGGTGGCTTACATCATCTAGTCATGTAAGATCAAAACACTCTTTTCTTTTTCCTTGCACAGTACTGCGTATTCTCTACAAAAGTGAATTTTCACTTTGTTTCACTTCAATCACTAAGACAAGTAAAAATTCACTTTGAAAAAAAATTCACTTTGAAAGTGAATATGCTATAGTAAATCAGAGCCACTGCCCACTCAAAGCATTTTTTTATTTTTCTAGCTGAGATGAGGAACTAATAGGAACCATGCTCTGTAACCTGTTGGTCCCGTGCAGGCCTATTTTAAGATGAGCTAGGGAATGTGCATTTCACTGAAAACAATTATGGTTGGGTAAGCCTTGCTGATTTATAATACAGTTTTGATAGCATCAGGGCAGCAGTTATGTATATTTCCATTTGCATGGGAATTAAAGCTAAAGTAAGCTAAAGTAAAGAGGCTGAAGAATGTCTGGGAGGGTTCTCAGTTCTCCAGGTCATGGTATAGCTGGTAGCGTTAGCCATGCTGAAGATGTATCACCACAGTTCCAAGCGGCAAGAAAAACAAAAGAAAGAAACCACTTGGAAAATTGGCCTAACCATATCTTCAACATTGTCTAGTTAAATGTGATTAACTGCTGCTAGCTAGGTTGGATAATATACCAATGATCATTGGGAGATACTGAATATTAACTCCATTACTATGGAAAAAATATATTGTAATGTAGCACTCTCCTAGTGTAGGATGCTGGGTACATTTTGTTTTTGGTTCCTTATTTATTCAAGTTAGCAGCGATTGTTTCTTCTGGTCTGTTCAGGGTTTCACAGGCTGGGAGTTTGATTGCTTTCCCTTACCTCTGGAAGAAGCTTCCAGAAAATAGGGAGATTCAAATGACCAGCCTAAATATTTATCATGGCCTGGCCAATTCCTGGAGAGGAGAAACCAGCAGGTGGCTGGGGAGGTGATAAATAGTCTAAAGCCATGGAGAGATTGTTCCCTCTCCCCAGGATGGTTCAAAAGCCTCAGTGGCTACTGCCCTGAGGCAGTCCTGTGTAGATGTTCTTGAAGCCTTAGTGGTGTCAGGACTGTGGGCTTGAATTGATTTTCAGAGGAGCTGGAAGGTGCGCAGCTGTCCTGGGAACTTGTGAGTATAGACTATGAACTTATTCCTGGGGACTGTATGTGCTTTTGGAATATAAGTATCAGAGGCAGTTTGGACTGAGATGGCTCTCATATGGTCTCAGAATACTGGCCATTCCCCTATCCTCAGCAAAATCCTGGAGCGTGAGCATAGAGAAAAGTGCCCTGCTGTTTATTGTGCAGTGTATCCGATGCCCTAACCCCTCCCTATTGTTCAAGCAAAAACAATTAAAAAATATCCCCTAGCATTAAAGGAGCCAGAGTGTATTGACTGGTGCTATTAGGGAAGAATCAGCTATTACCAGAGGCTCCTGCGGGGGTAGTCCTACATTAAAGAAAAAGTGCACTGTTTTATATGAAAATTTCCTACAATAATTCTTCCTATCTATCCCCACGGACCAAAAGTAACCTGCCCCTTGTCTCTAAATATACCTTCCTGAATCTCATGAACTGCAGGCTGACTCAATGCTCCTGCTGGCTGTATTTGAGTCAATAGCCCCAAAAAGACTAAATACTCAACATTCACTAGAACATCCAGCTGACCAACAGTTTTGAAATACTGTGGACTGCATAGGCATAGCTAGGTAAGTTGCTTATATATCAGTCCTTAGAAATACCATGAAGGTCAGAGATACTCTCACAGGGTATTTTTTTAAAAATAATGTTTAAAATTATATTTGTGGAATCAGCAAAAAAGAAGAAAAAAACAGGTTCTGATTTACAGTAGAAGATCCTGATAATACTATGGTTTTTGGAAATGTTACAGATTGTTTTCAGTTAGGGAACTTCAAATTTCTGACTTAACTTAGACTTATATTAACTCATATTTTGACTTCTAATTGCTATTATATAAAACAAACCCACTAAGTTGATCTTTACCCTTGCACTACGTTTGACTGAAGTTTACAGTAGAATGGGGAATATCCCCAGATATGTACTTCAGTCTGGATCCCTGTTGGGTAGATTTGCCTTCACTTCCAATTTTAGAGATGGCCGATTCATTACTGTAACCTGGACTTCCTGCTTCCATTCTTTGGAATGCAATTTTCATACATACCTTTGGAGATCCCACTAGCGGATCAGCAATACTGTCACCAACCCAAAGATTTATCCAAACAAACGAATAATGCACCCCACACAGAGAAAAACTGTAATTTTAGCTCATGGTAACGGCCTAGTAAGAAACTCTTAGCAGGGACATGGAGAACTAGAAAAATATCTTTGGAAGGATTTCCACTTAAAACCCTTAGCTGGAGTAAAGAAGTAGTAACATTGGTCTGTATGTCCAGCACTAAGCAGAACATATACAGTAGAGCACTAACATATACTATATTAATAAATATATTGGTACGCCTGCCTTTACACTCACATGAACTTTATTGGCATCCCAGTCTAAATCCGTAGAGTTCAATATTGAGTTGGACCACCCTTTGCAGCTATAACAGCTTCTCAACTACTCCTCTGGGAAGGCTATCTACAAGGTTTGGAGTGTGTCTATAGGAGTGTTTGACCTTCTTCCAGAAGCGCATTTGTGAGGTGAGGCCTGGCTCGCAGTCTCCACTCTAATTCATCCTAAAGGTGTTCTATGGGGTTGAGGTCAGAACACTGTGTTGGACAGTCAAGTTCCTCCACCCCAAACTCGCTTATCCATGTCTTTATGGACCTTGCTTCATGCACTGGTCCAAATCATTTGGTGGAGGGGAATTATGGTGTGAGGTTGTTTTTCAGGAGTTGGGTTTGGCACCTTAGTTCCATTGACGGGAACTCTTAGGCATCAGCATACCAGGACATTTTGGACAATTTCATGCTCCCACCTTTGTGGGAACAGTTTTGGGATGGCCCCTTCCTGTTCCAACATGGCTGTGCACCAGTGCGCAAACAAGGTCCACAAGGATATGGATGAGCGAGTTTGGAGTGGAGGAACTTGATTGACCTGCACAAAGTCCTGACTTCAACCTGATAGAACACCTTTGGGATTAATTAGAGTGGAGACTGCGAGCCAGGCCTTCTCATCCACATCAGTGCCTGACCTTGCAAATGCGCTTCTGGAAAAATGGTCAAACATTCCCATAGACACACTCCTAAACCTTGTGGACAGCCTCCCCAGAAGAGTTGAAGCTGTTATAGCTGCAAAGGGTGGGCCAACTCAATATTGAACCCTACGGACTAAGACGGGGATGCCATTAAAGTTCATGCATGTAAAGGCAGGAGTCCCAATACTTTCGGTAATATAGTGTAGATACAAAATGTTTGCACTATACAAATGTAAACTTGCATCCTAGCTATGGCGAAGTGCCTATGGATCTATAACCAGAACAGCAACTCAAAAAGGGTCAGCAAAACTAAGCTCTGGTTCACACTGATGCGGTACAGGATTAGCAGCGATTCCTGTGCGTTTCCCACCATCACAAATACATTACATTTATGTAAACTGCTGCGGGTGTTAATGTTAACTTAACAATACCCCAAAGTGGTTTGCAAAAAGTAGTGTGAACACACATACATTCCGATTCCAGTACGGCCAAAAAAAGGTGCGTGCACCTTTTTCGTGTGGGTGCAGTGCAATTTGAGCCATACAAAATGAATGGGCTCAAATTGTACTGCAATAAATCACATGTGATTTGAACAGGAATGCGGTGGGATTCCTGCCGAATCATATGCAGTTCCCCACAACGCACCAGTGTGAACCTAGGCTCAAACATGTAGTTGCAGATACTTTAATGTTTTAACTGAATTGAATATTCATCTGAGAATCTCTCATTTGTACCTGATTAAAATCAATTAAAAAGAAAATGAATTCTTACAGAAGGTCAATGTTTTTCCAACCTTTGCCAATAAGAAAAAATGTTTCCTCCTTAGGTCAGAACAGAATCCATATAAAACCTATAAGTTACACAGCAGCTGAAATATAAAGTGAAAGTATACAGTAATGTGAAAATGGCAACAGTTTAACTGATAATATAGGACTGCATTAATAGCGCTTAAAGTAAATGTAAACCCTATCAATTATATATATATATATATTCTTTGTTGCAACACTGTGTTGATGGTCTCTTGCAGCCTCTTATTAAAAAACAGGGTGATAGCTGAGAAGAACATTTGGAAGACAGTTACAAAGCATAGTCACCCTACGACAGGCAGTGTCTTAATAAAACAAAAGTGCCTGAATAAGGACCTTCATGGCAGAATCATCAGGTATTGTTTTAATCAAAGCAGCAGATTTAGAAATATTACCAATGACCTTAGAATGACATTAAAATGTTACATCCTACATGAGGTTTTATTTTATTATTTTACAAAAGTGAAAAGTAGAAGAAAGAAACAAGGAAGACAGAAGTGCTAGGAATATATACTCGCCCCATGGGGAGCCAGGAGAAAAATGGTAGCAACCAGTCAGGACTAGAACTCCCAACTACTGACATGAGCTGCTATTTACTTTTGTGATTAAAGCGGTAGTAAACCACACCTAAAAACAAAAAAAACCCTGTAAGACAATGGCATAATGTGCTAGTATGCACCGCATACTAGCACATCATGAAATACCTTAGAAAGAAAGCCTCCAGCAGTGCGCTGTCACCACTTACAGGGCTTCCATCTTCACCCGGTCTTCCTTCTGGGTTTGAGTGCTCTGGCCGTCTGATTGGCCGAGCCGCGGTTATGTTACTCCCGCACATGCGCGGAAGTTGCGAACAGGGCACAGAGTTCTGAAGGGACAGCATGGGTATGACATCCCTTCAGAGCATATGTGCCGGTGACGTCACCGCCTGCATGCAGTGTGAATATCTCCTAAACTATGCAGGTTTAGGAGATATTCACACTACCCACAGGTAAGCCGTATTACAGGCTTACCTGTAGGTACAAGTTAAAAATAAGACTTTACTACCACGTTAACCGGTTCCCGACCAGTGCATGCTGATGTACTTCGGCAGAATGGCATGGCTGGGCAAATGGGTGTACCCATACGTCCCTTTAAATTTGCTGTCGTGCCATTGCGCGCCCTGGCCGGAAGCTCTGTGAGTCCGGTTGCAGGTCCCGCAGATTCAATCGCCACGGGGTACCCGCGAACGCCTCACGGAGAGGACGAACGGGGAGATTCTAATGTAAACAAGCATCTCCCTGTTCTGCCTAGTGACAGTGTCACTGATCTCTGCTCCCTGTGATCGGGAGCAGAGATCAGTGACGTGTCACACTTAGCCACGCCCCCCCACAGTTAGAAACACTCCCCAGGACATACATAACCCTTACACTGCCCCCTACCCCTTCACTGCCAGTGTCATTTACACAGGAATCAGTGCATTTGTATAGCACTGATTGCTGTATAAATGACAATGGTCCCAAAAATGTGTAAAAAATGTTCGCCATAATATCGCAGTCACGATAAAGATTGCTGATTGCCACCATTACTAGTAAAAAAAAAAAAAATAATAAAAATGGCATAAAACTATCCCCTATTTTTTAAACGCTATAACGTTTGTGCAAACCAATCAATAAACGCTTATTGCGATTTTTTTTTACCAAAAAACATGTAGAAGAATACGTATCGGCCTAAACTGAGGGAAAAAAATGTTTTTTCCAAAATTGTCGCTTTTTTTTGTTTAATAAAATAATAATAATCACACACATTATTATAGAAATACAAATATCAGTGTTGAATATAAATATTAAATAGAATAACCAACACTAATCTTTTTTTTATTCATGATAACATAATGTGTGGTCATTTTACCAGTATGTATGTAATATTATTATTAAAGTGGAATTTCAACTTAACTCTAACTACTCTTAAAAATGTCCCCAGCCCCCTCCTAACATCTATGTTTAATAATTTGTGTAAGAAAGATGCATATACGTACCTATTTTCAGACAGTTGTGGTCCAGTCAAATGACCCCACTCCCCTGTGTTAGTCAGTGCGACTGCAGGGGAGAGGAGGGACTGCTGACAATGAATGGGCCATTGAAACCTATGGGTGACATCAACACTCCAAGCTTTACCAGCTGTTGTCAGTGCCCCCTCTCTTCTCTGCAGCCGCCGAATGGCTGACACAGGGTATTACCTGACCGAAGCAGGCTGAAAATAAATAAGTATATGCAACATACATCTTTTTTTTACACAGGGTAGTAACCTATGGATGTTAGGAGGGGGGAGGGGGCATTTTTTAAGAGTAATTAGGGTTAAGCTGGAATTCCACTTTAAGTACATTTGTTGGACATAATGCTGTAATAATGTAGAGATTATGCATTAGTGTCTGTTGGGGATACCTTTAATGCATTAGCTGCTTATATTTTCCATTCGTTGTGGTAAAGTGCTAAGGACTTTTTGGTTTCCATCTAATTTTCTAATTGTTTTTGATAGATGTGCATCGTACCTATGAGGATAAAGTTACCCTCCTGACATGGTTATAGGAACAACGGAGATCTTTTGCAGGGAACATTTTTATTTTTGTTTTGAATTATTTCTAAATAAGATTGTTGCACATTTTAATACTCTTGCTTTGTATATATTTTGATATATTGTATATATTTTGTAAATTGTAAAAAGAGGATGACTGGTTCTCCTAGGTTAGAAAAAGGGGGGCCGTGCCACATCCAGAAAGCTTTTTTCAAAGAAGGAAAGTTCCCCTGATTGGATTTTTCCGGCACTTGCACATAAATTTATAGAGTGAGAAAGTACATATTCATATATAGAATAAAACAATGTTTATATTTATTTAAAGAGTTTTCATATTAAAAACAGTGCAATCATTTGCAAACAACGAAAACATATTATATAATAAACATGATTAAAGACAGTTCTGTATCTGTATCTGTTAATAGATAATACTTAGATGGTGAAATTCTTTTCAAGCCCAACGCGTTTCGGGGTGCATTTTATTTCAGTCCTTCTTCAGGGGCATGTTTGAAAAGAAAAATTCATCTGTTGCGTTGTCGTTGATTTCTATGCAAAAGGATGATGTCAATTAGAACAAGGAGCAAGGGGTACTTGCAGAAGAAGTGGCGTTTACTTTAGTGTTTGTAGATGGGGAATGCTGTTCTCTGGGTACTCTTATCACATGTATAGTACTTCCCCAAAGAGGGGGAAGGGGGGGGCGCCGGACGCTGGGATGTGTGGTTGGCCAATTTTGGATACTGTCTGAGTCAAGGACTGTTCCTCTACGCTCCAGTATACCGCTGTGGCCTGCATGCATCCGTGGAGGGCAGGGGTAGGTGAAGCTATATATACATAACAAAAACAAACCCCCCCCCTTCCCCCTCTTTGGGGAAGTACTATACATGTGATAAGAGTACCCAGAGAACAGCATTCCCCATCTACAAACACTAAAGTAAACGCCACTTCTTCTGCAAGTACCCCTTGCTCCTTGTTCTAATTGACATCATCCTTTTGCATAGAAATCAACGACAACGCAACAGATGAATTTTTCTTTTCAAACATGCCCCTGAAGAAGGACTGAAATAAAATGCACCCCGAAACGCGTTGGGCTTGAAAAGAACTTCACCATCTAAGTATTATCTATTAACAGATACAGATACAGAACTGTCTTTAATCATGTTTATTATATAATATGTTTTCGTTGTTTGCAAATGATTGCACTGTTTTTAATATGAAAACTCTTTAAATAAATATAAACATTGTTTTATTCTATATATGAATATGTACTTTCTCACTCTATAAATTTATGTGCAAGTGCCGGAAAAATCCAATCAGGGGAACTTTCCTTCTTTGAAAAAAATATTTTGTAAATTGTGTATATTTTGTATTTGTATTTTTTTGTATTTTTTAACTTTCATTATGCTGTTGTAACTATATGTGGCAATCTTTTTCCTGTTGTAACTGAATAAAGCCACTGGCAAAGTCCAACTCCATTTAGGCTTGTTAGTCTAGGACAGCCATTCTTAACCAGGTTTCTGTGGAACCCTAGGGTTCTGCCAGAGATTGCCAGGGGTTCCTTCAATTTGATGGTGTCTGTATAGTACCAGGGCTAACACTACTTGGCAGAGCCAGCTGCATGACACCAGTGATCTTTTCAGTTGGCATTCTGACCACCACTGTAAGGGGGGTATTCTTCCTGCTGGACACCAACGTAAGGGACATTTCTCTTACTATTTAAAATAAACAGTATTCAGCGCAGATAAATATAACACAAATACAAGCCCCTAAATTGCAAGCTGAAACTTAAGGTAAATTCAAAATAATCCCTCACATAAACAGAAAAAATAAAATAGTGCAGCGCAAAAATTAAACTAATGGTCCATGATAGCAATAATAGTACTGATAAACAATAAAATCAGCCGAAAATATCAATTTAAAGTGGAGGGCCATCCTAAAAAAAAAAAATTGCACCAAAAATCTTAAAAGAAATTTAACCCCTTCCCGCCGACGGTAGGCAGATATGCGTACTCGGCTTTCCGGGGTTACACCTGCAGCTGCGGGCATCATCCCGGTACCGTTGTTTACAGCGGGCGATTGGCTACACGAGTATAACAACCGATGCGGCTAAAAGCGCTCGGTTGTTATACCGGAGGAGCAGGAGGGGACATCCCCCCCTCCCGCCGCCTCCCGCCGCTGTTACCGGGCCTCCCATGCGATCGGGAGGCCCGGTGTCCAATCCTGTGCCTTCGGCGGCTGGGGGCAGGCTGGAACGAAGCTGTGGGTGGCTTCGTTCCAGCCTTCTCATTGTAAAAGCGGAAGCGACGTCATGACGTCACTTCCCGTTTACTCGGCTGCCAATGGCGCCGAATTTAAAAAAGTACACAGTATTCAGAATCGCCGTTTTCAGCGATCTGAATACTTTGAAGTGTAAAGGAGGGATGGGGGGTCTTTTAGACCCCCCATCCCTCCATAAAGAGTACCTGTCACCACCTATTACTGTCACAAGGGATGTTTACATTCCTTGTGACAGCAATAAAAGTAAAAAAAAAAAAATTTTTTTTTAAAACACAATTTATAAAGTAAAAAAATAAATAAAAAAAAAAAAAATGTTTAAAGTGCCACTGTCCCCGCGAGCTCGCGCAGCGAAGAAAACGCATACGGAAGTCGCGCCCGCATATGTAAACGGTGTTCAAATCACACATGTGAGGTATCGCCGCGATCCTCAGAGCGAGAGCAATAATTCTAGCCCTAGACCTCCTCTGTAACTCAAACCTGGTAACCGTAAAAAATTTTTAAAATGTCGACTATGGAAATTCATAGGTACCGTAGTTTGTCGCCATTCCACGAGTGCGTGCAATTATAAAGGGTGACATGTTTGGTATCTATTTACTCGGCGTAACATCATCTTTCACATTATAGAAAAAAATTGGGGTAACTTTACTGTTTGGATTTTTTAAAATTCATGAAAGTGTCCCTTTTCCAAAAATTTGCGTTTAAAACACCGCTGCACAAATACCGTGTGATAAAAAATATTGCAACAATCACCATTTTATTCTCTAGATTCTCTGCTAAAAAAATATATATAATGTTTGGGAACTCTAAGTAATTTTCTAGCAAAAAATACGGATTTTAACTTGTAAACACCAAATTTCAAAAATAGGCTTAGTCATGAAAGGGTTAAAAAAAATGTGAAAAAAAATGTACTTACCTTAAACCCTTGTAGCTAGGCAGTCTTCCTAATCTGCCTCTTCCTATTCTGCGGCGTGTAATGCTCCTTGGTGAGCTCCCCCATTGCCTTCTGGGAACTGTGTGTGTTCCCAGAAAACCACCTGGCCATTCACAGAGCGCCGCGCCACTCGCGCGTGCACAGTAGGAAACTGGCAGTAAAGCCGCAAAGCTCCACTGCCTGTTTCCCTTACTTAGGATGGCGGTGCCAGGACCTGAGAGCCGAGGGCTGGGTCGACCTCAGGCGGCCAGTATCGCGGGCACCCAGGACAGGTAAGTCTACTTATTTAAAGTCAGCAGCTACAGTGTTTGAAAAATTTCGCTGGCCGGAATCCCGCTTTAAGCACGTGAGTAGATCAAAAGACAGCTTCTCCAAGTGAATCTGGCAGACAGAACAATATAGCGGTGATTGAGGTCCCTCCACCACAGGTATTCAAGCCTCTCACCTCATACATTCAACCTGAGACAGGTCACAGAGCCTTATACCCACTCCTGGGGTGATGATAATAAATCGATAAAGCCGTTGGTCTCTCACAGCAGGCAATCATAAAAAAGAGGAAGAGGACAATCTAGTGCTCTCTGTATGAACTAATTTATTCGCCAAGTAAAATATTAAAAAAACTACTCACAATGGTTGCACTCATAAACGAGTTGTGGTTTTACAAATGTGTAAGGTTGTTTCAAACCTAGAAGATGGCCGCGGGTGAGGTTCGGGGGGAGGAGTCACGTCTGACGTCACCCGCGGCCATCTTCTAGGTTTCAAACAAGTGCAACCATTGTGAGTAGTTTTTTTTTTAATATTTTACTTGGCGAATAAATTAGTTCATACAGAGAGCACTAGATTGTCCTCTTCCTCTTTTTTATGATTGCCTACTGTGAGAGACCAATGGCTTTATCGATTTATTATCATCACCCCAGGAGTGGGTATAAGACTCTGTGACCTGTCTCAGGTCGAATGCATGAGGTGAGAGGCTTGAATACCTGTGGTGGAGGGACCTCAATCACCGCTATATTGTTCTGTCTGCCAGATTCACTTGGGGAAGCTGTCTTTTTATCTACTCATGTAATTAAATTGATATTTTCGGCTGATTTTATTGTTTATCAGTACTATTATTGCTATCATGGACTATTAGTTTAATTTTTGCGCTGCGCTATTTTATTTTTTACATTTCTCCTACTTCCCACAAATATAAGGGACATTTTTCCTACTGCTCACCAATGTAAGGGGCATTTTCCCTCTTGTCACTAATGTAAAGGACATTCTTCCTACTGTCCATCATTGTAAGGGGCATATTTCCTACTGACCCAGCAATTAATTTATTTTAGCAGGGGTCTCCCAAGACCTAAAAACTATTTCAAAGGTTCCTCTGGAGTTAAAAAGTTGAGAAAAGTTGGTCTAGGATGACCCACATCTTTTATATGTGTAGTAGTTGCACCTCTGGCTCCACTATTCGGAAATGGAATTTTTCAAAACAAAAAACATAATTTGGGCACACCTTTACAGTGATTACTTGTTAAAAACCAGAAAAAAAAATACATACTCCCAAACATCGGTAATATACTGTCTGAACAATCTGACACTATTTAGCAATTTTACAACCTCCATCCTCTGATTTACTGTTCCTGCAGATTTCCACTTCACCACTTTATAACTTGAGAACTACACTGGAGTTCTATCTTCTGTCTTCTTGAATTATTCTTTGTTTGAGTGCTGACTGCTGAGCTCTCTAGTTAGGTTCAGGAGGAGGGGTGGGCACCGGCTCCATATGCATAAATCTGATTACTAAGATCTTTGGGCCTTTTTTCATGTACGCTACGCTGTGAGACATCTATACCTACTCTTGTACCCTCTGTCCTATTACATTTTTGGTTGGCATCTGACCTGGCGGACTAGCTCATTAATAATTCATGCGATAATGTTTTTGTTCTTTGATGCTTTGGATTTAAATCATAGGTTCTGAATATTTATGCTGTCCGACCTTGTGAATTTTCCAATTTTACGAAAGCCTTTTATATTTTGCTTCAATTGTATGTTAACTAATTTATGACACTTTTTTCTTAAATTGCAGATTAAAAAAATGCTATCAGCGTGATATTTACAGACAGGCAATTATTTAAATGTGGGATATATTGTGCATTAAATGAACGTGTCTTTAACTTTGCAGAATGTTCTGCGCATTGGAAGATATGCCAATTTGTCATTTTTTTCACTGGGCAATTGAGTTTAATCTATCAGGTAATGAGACTTCTGTGGTAGTATTTGGAATGGCTGGCTGCCTGTAAAAACGAAAAGACGCTTTTATTTAAAATGATATATCGACACAGAGATTTACATTGTCTGCTGCTATGTATACAGTTTATTGCAGAATTTACGAGTGTGATATTATTTCGTTTGCCACGACAATATTCCAAATCCTCATTTCGGAAACGTTACAGCACCTTATATTTCCAAAATACTTCTCTTTGTTTTCTTGTAACAAGACTACTAAGGTGAGAATTTTGACTTGAAGTTTATCCAAAGGCCAAAGCCAAAACTTTCTTTGTTTTCTTGTAACAAGACTACCAAGGTGAGAATTTTGTCTTGAAGTTTATCTAAAGCCAAAACTTTTTTTGTGTGTTTTGAACAGGGTGTGGAAGAGTTAAAACCTGCGTCAAATATTTATTGCTGTATGTGAAAAAGGAATTGAATAAAAATTAAATATGATAAATTATATTTCCATACCGCGCTCATAAACCATATTGACATGTGCAAATAAATACAATATAAAGTCCATAAACCACCACCAAAATTCTTGAATCAAGTGAGAGTGAAGTACTCCTGTTTCTGTGAAAATATAGTGCCGTCTTCCACCGATTAATGAGCAAACATCCTACTCACCAAACCGACACGACACCCATTACAGGTAGTCAAATACGCATCGATGGCAAAGAGATGTATCCTCCAAAAGAAAAAAACGCCACTTCCGCTATTCCTTTGGAACGCAGGTGGAACGCAATCAACGTGCCTGCCTGGTTCCTTGGGTTTTTTAAAGTATACCTAACTGTAAGTGAATACCGTATTTATCGGCGTATAACACGCACTTTTTTCCCCTTAAAATCAGGGGAAAGTCGCAGGTGCGTGTTATACGCCGATCCCCGCCGATCCCGAGCTGTCCAAATTTCAAAATCGCGGACCGCGATTTGAAAATGGCGCAGCCGGAGCCGAAGTACACAGAGCCGGTCCTCGGCTCTTTCCGGCGGCTCTCGTTTACTTTCGGCTCCACTCGTAGTCCCGAGCGGAGCTATCCGAACCTACTCGGATAGCTCCGCTCGGGACTACGAGTGGAGCCGAAAGTAAACGAGAGCCGCCGGAAAGAGCCGAGGACCGGCTCTGTGTACTTCGGCGCTGGCTGCGCCATTTTCAAATCGCGGACCGCGATTTTGAAGCCCTGGAAGCAGGGACAGGGGATCCCAGGCTGCACTGGGGCAAGGCTGCACTGGGGCAGGGCTGCACTGGGGAAGGCTGCACTGACAAGGCTGCACTGGGGAAGGCTGCACTGACAAGGCTGCACTGGGGAAGGCTGCACTGACAAGGCTGCACTGGGGAAGGCTGCACTGACAAGGCTGCACTGGGGAAGGCTGCACTGACAAGGCTGCACTGACAAGGCTGCACTGACAAGGCTGCACTGACATGGCTGCACTGACAAGGCTGCAATGAAGGGCATTTAAATGTAAGTTTTTTTCCCTTCAACTTCCCTCCTAAAAGTTTTTTTTCCTTAAAATTCCCTCCTAAATTGGGGTGCGTGTTATACGCCTGTGCGTGTTATACGCCGATAAATACGGTACTTTGTTTAATTAATAAATAGTTACTAGCTACACCATGAGGAGTTCTCTCTTTTCTCTTGATATATGATAAACCTTAACTTGCGGATCTTCTTTATCTGGGGGTTGTTTTTTTCTATTGGAGGATACATCTCTTTGCCATCCATGCGTATTTGACTACCTGTAATGGGTGTCATGTCGGTTTGGTGAGTAGGATGTTTGCCCATTAATCGGTGAAAAACAGCACTATATTTTCACAGAAACGGGAGTACTTCACTCTCACTTGATTCAAGAATTTTAGTGGTGGTTTATGGACTTTATATTGTATTTATTTGCACATGTCAATATGGTTTATGAACGCCGTATGGAAATATAATTCATCATATTTCATTTTTATTCAATTACTTTTTCACTTATTAGACCTTTGGTCTCACTGCGGGCTGCTCTTTGTACCAATTGTATTAATAATTTTGTATCAAATTTGTTTAATTTTGTTTCTAATTACATTGCTGTATAATAGGTCAAAGAGAATGCAAAATGAAAAGTATTTTTTGTTCAACTTGTTAAAACAAGCCAGCAGCTTACCTCTTTTACTGTGAATTCCATCACTGACTCTTGTCTATAACATCCTCTGCCTGCAGATCAGTCTACTTAGGAGAATTGTGGAGTTCATTTAACATTCTGCCATTTGACTCTTGATAAAGGGGGATTTTGTGGCCCCCAAAATGCGAAGACTGTCCTTTTCCCTACTTGTAATCAGTTGAACAATAAAGACTTTGGACTTCTAAGGTTTTTTTATTTGGCTCTCTCTTGACCTATTATACTTGGATTTCTCAACTTGGGTGAATATCGTCTTTCATTATTTTTCTTCTTTTTTTTTTAATTAAATCTTTACTTTTACATTTTCATTAAAAAAACATTGCAGACATTTGCCAGAAATATAGCTTCAAAGTGTTCAGTTGGGCAATGCTTCTAGGAACATACACTCTAAAGAAAGGCTTCTACTGCAAACAGTACACTCACTTTATTAGGTACACCTGTTCAATTGCTTGGTAACACAAATTGCTAATCAGCCAATCACATGGCAGCAACTCAGTGCATTTAGGCATCTGAGTATTTCAAAAACTGCTGATCTACTGGAATTTTCACAAACAACCATCTCTAGGGTTTAAAGAGAATGGTCCAAAAAAGAGAAAATATCCAGTGAGAGGCAGTTGTGTGGAAAAAAATGCCTTGTTGATGGTCAGAGGACATTGGGCAGAGTTTTAGATATTAGAAAGGCAACAGTAACTCAAATAACCACTTGCTACAACCAAGGTATGTAGGATACCATCTCTGAATGCACAACACATCGAAGCAGATGGGCTACAGTAGCCGAAGACCACACCGGGTGCCACTCCTGTCAGCTAAGAACAGGAAAATGAGATTACAATTGGCATAGGCTCACCAAAATTGGACAATAGAAGATTGGAAAAATGTAGCCTGGTCTGATGAGTCTCAATTTCAGCTGATTGTGTCAGAATTTTGCTTATACAATATGAAAGCATGGATCCATCCTGCCTTGTAGCAATGGTTCAGGCTGGTGGTGTCATGGTGTGGGGGACATTTTCTTGGCACACTTTGGGTCCCTTAGTACCAACTGAGCATTGTTTAAACACCAAGGCCTACCTGAGTATTGTTACTGACCATGTCCATCCCTTTATGACTACAGTGTACCCATCTTCTGATGGCTCCTTCCAGCAGGATAATGCACCATGTCACAAAGCTCAAATCATCTCAAACTGGTTTCTTGAACATGGCAATGAGGTCACTGTACTCCAATGGCCTCCACAGTCACCAGATCTCAATCCAATAGAGTGAGCACCTTTGGGATGTGGTGGAATGGGAGGTTTGCATAATGGATGTGCCCGATAAATCTGCAGCAACTGCGTAATTCCATCATGTCAATATGGACCAAAATCTCTGAGGACTGTTATCAACACCTTGTTGAATCTATGTTACAAAGAATTAAGTTGGTTCTGATGGCAAAAGGAGGTTCAACCTAGCAAGGTGCACCTAACAAAGTGGCAGGTGAGTGTTTATCTCTTGTTAGGGACAGCTGTTTTTCTTAATTGTTTTGCAAAGGTTACTGGAGGTGCCTGAACTGAGGCCTCATCACATTCTCCCCAAGGAGAGGAAGAACAGAACATGAAAGCAGAGAATAAGGAATGCAATGAGTAGTGTAAAAAAACTAGAAAAAAAAGGGGGGGGGGGTGAGAAGAGGAAGAAAAAAATGGGGAGGAGGGGAGGAAGAAAACCCCTTTTATCACCAAAGAAAACAAAAATGGGAACCAATATATAACTCAACTAATCCCCAGTCGACTGGTCTTATGGGAAAGATTGTAAAATAGAATCTCAAGGATCCCAATTTTTGTGATGAGCTGCTGAATACAGGCCAGTTGGGCTCAGCTAATGACTTTGTCCACATTTTGATAACCTGTGAAAATCCATGTCCAGCTCCCCTTTACCTTTTAGGTATTTACAGCTGTCAGTGTCCCCACTGGGGAGATTCACCTTCCATATTGATCCTCTGGAAATCTCCCCATGGGGACAAGTGTTTAAAAGGAGATTTGCCCTCACTTTGGAGAGCTTTCTTCCTTCCACTTCCTGTTGTGTCTCAAAGACAGAAAGTGAATGGAAATATTACCAATGGAGCACAGACAGCATAAAAAAATAAGCGTTTTAAACCTTTCCCCACACTAAGACAAAAAAAGTTTTAGATTTAGACATACCTTAAAGTGTCACTAAACCCACATCATACAAAACTATGAATAAATGCTGTATTACATGCTGTTCATACTCACTCAGTCACTATGAGATCCGTAAACATCATTCTGCAAAAAACCTCGTTGATCCTGCTGCTTTCTATCTCCACCTTCTATTCATGTCCACAATTCAGATATGGATTTTGCAGCTGTGGTGGCAACTCTGAACATGCTCAGTTTTCAGTGAGTTTCTATGCTGAGCATTTCCTCCCTATCACATCTAAGCAGCCCATGTGACTATAGAGTCACACACGTGGGCGTATACACAGTGGTAAATGACAGCCCACTCCCTCCCTCCTCCTCCTCCATGCCCACCAACCAACTAAACACAATAGGGGTGGAAAATAATATGTAGATTAATGGTGGTGTCCCCTCCCTGTTATTCTAACACACAGGCTGGAGGGGCATGACACAGCCTCTGACTGGCAGAAATCCACCAACACCATGTTATTTCCACAAAATAATAAAGATTTGGTTTCAAATATTTATTTGTATGCCAATTTAAAACTGTTTTTTTTTTGAACATGTGACCAGTAACAGAGCAATAAAATCTCCTCCTGCTTATGTTTCCCTGCAGGCAGGCTGGAAAAAATCTGGGTCATTGGACAGCCGTTTATCAATTAGGAAAAAAGGTACTTAGATTTTTTTTTTTTTACGGCTTCAATACGGGGCACTTTTATCCCCTTCCTGCCCAGGCCAATTTTCAGCTTTCAGTACTGTCACAGTTTGAATGACATTTGCGCGGTCATGCTACACTGTACCCAAATGAAATTTGTATCATTTTTTTCACACAAATAGAGCTTTCTTTTGGTGGTATTTAATCCTCATTGAGTTTTTTTATCTTTTGCTAAAAAACAAAACAAAAAAAGACCATACATTTTGGAAAAAAAATAGTTTTTGTTAGTTTCTGTCAGAAAATTTTGTAAATAAGTAATTTTTCTCCTTCATTGATGTACACTGATGAGGCTGCACTGAAGGTCACTGACGAGGCGGGACTGATGAGGAGGCACTAATATGCAGGCAGCACTGATGGGCACTGATAGACGGCACTGATATGCAGCACTGATAGGCAGCACTGATAGGCAGTGGTAGGTGGCACTGATGGGCACTGATAGGCAGCGCATATGGGCATTGATAGATGGTACAGATAGACGGCACTGATGAGTAGGCACTGATGGGCAGGACTGATGAGCACTGGTGGGTGGCACTGATGGGCGGCACTGATGAATAGGCACTGATGGGCACTGAAAGGCAGCACTGACTTGCATCACTGATGGGCACAGATTGGCCTCACTAATGGGCAAAAATTGGCATCACTAATGTGCACAGATTGGTGTCATTGATGGGCACTGATAGCACTGCACTGATCATCAGGGAACTGATGATCAGTGCCCTGATTACCTGTGTAGGTCTTCCTTGTGGGGAGATGTCACTGATTGGCAAAGCAGCGGCCTCATACTCTGTCAGTGAGAGGTGAGGAGAGCCGATAAACTGCATTTCCTTGTTTACATGTCATCAGCTGTAAATGGACACAGCTGATCACATGGGTAAGAGCTGCTTAATTGGCTCTTTACAGAGAATGGGGTCACGCCATGTCCCAGTGACACAGCGTGCATGCGATCGCCTCCGCAGGCACGCAAGCGTGGTGAGACTGGGGCAACGTCATATGACAGACTTACCTGCAAACTGAGCACTCCAACAGTGCACTGTCACCGTTGAAGATTCTTCCATCTTTACCTGGTCTTCTTTCGGGGTTCGCGGGCTTCTACGATATGAATGGCCGAGCCGGTGATGCTATCACTCCCGTGAATGCCGTTTACCACAAGACTCTGAATAAATGGCATGGACATGTCGTTCCTTCAGAGTGCATGTGCCGATGACATCTGATTGTACCTATAGGTTAGCCTTATTATAGGCTTACCTATAGGTAAAAATCATACATGGGAGTTTACCCCCACGTTAAAGTTGCCCTCTGTAGGGAGAGGTTCTCATTGTACTATTTCCACACCTGTCCCTCTCCTCCTGCTGGTCTAGATATTGGGGTACAAACAGTGGGGTGGCCGAATTGTGGAATCTGCATCCTTGTAGTATGTTTACATACTTTGCAAATTGCCATGATCGGGAGGGCACTGCTGTTCACCAACAATAGGGGCATTGTTAAATACTTATTTAGAGGGTGATAGCAGTTTGTTAAAAATTAATTATGCAATTCATGTTTCCTGCTCAGTACTGCATTCCTATTTTTTCTATTTTCTTTTTTCTCTGTAAATCCAGCTGCTTAAAAATCCTCGTCTTCTGCAGTCCTGTTTACAGAACTGGTGTTCATGCCATGGGCACAGAAATGTTTAATTTATATCCACACTATTGCCTGTGGACAACTTCTAGAGGCCAACTCTAGGGAGTACCTTGTTGGTGACAACAGGACCAAACAAAGTTTACATTTTTTTGGTGGAGGTGGAGGTTAGGAAAGGGCAGATGGAAGGCAAAAATAGCTAGTGGCAGAGAACAAGCCTAGTACAGAAACTAAAACAGGAAGGAAACAGATCAGAAATCCACAGAAACAGCCTTCAGGGTTGAGGTAAAGACAGCATTGCTCAGGTGCTGAGTCAGTGCAATGAGCTAGATCAGTGATTCTCAACTAGGGTTCCGTGGAACCCTAGGCTTCCTCCAGAGGTTCCTAGGGGTTCCTTCAGCACTGGGCAATTTCTGCCTCTCAAACAAGTTCCCACTGAAACCATTGATCTTTTTAACTATCTGTAGGGAGGTAATTCTTCCCAATGACCACTAGGGATGAGCTTCGTGTTCGAGTCGAACCCATGTTCGACTCGAACATCGGCTGTTCGATCGTTCGCCGAATTGCGAACGATATGGGCCGTTCGCACCAAATTCGTGTGGCGCGTCACGGCCCATAATTCACTGCGGCATTGCAGTGCATTGCTTGCTGATGATTGGCCAAGCATGCACTATGACCTGCATGCTTGGCCAATCACAGCGCCGCCTTAACAGAGAGCCATAATTGGCCAAAGCCAAGGAGGCTTTGGCCAATTATGGCTCAGGGGATTTAGTACACGCCCCACACTATATAAGGCCGCCTGCACGGCGGCCCTGTGCAGTGTGTTCCGGTGTGCTTAGAGAGAGAGAGAGACAGTGTCATTTCATTTGAGTTAGATAGATTAGGCAGGACAGTCAGTCAGTTAGCTGCACTTAAAGTGTATTGTGTATATATATGCATCCCAGGTGTTGCATATATATATATATATATATATATATATATATATATACACTGTATTCAGTTTAGCTAGATCCGTTCCTGTTATCTTCTAGACTATTTACATTTAGTGCAGTGCGTCCTGCTCACAGTGTTCAGCTAGATCCGTTCCTGTTATATTCCTACTGACAGGCAGGCTTGTCTTGTTACAGTATTTTGAAGAAAATTACTGGTGTTCTTTTGATCCTATTAGTACCACAGTCAGGCAGCTAGACTATTTACATTTAGTGCAGTGCGTCCTGCTCACAGTGTTCAGCTAGATCCGTTCCTGTTATCTTCTTACTGACAGGCAGGCTTGTCTTGTTACAGTATTTTAAAGAAAATTACTGGTGTTCTTTTGATCCTATTACTACCACAGTCAGGCAGCTAGACTATTTACAGTTAGTGCAGTGCGTCCTGCCCACAGTGTTCTGCTAAACCTACAAGTAAGTGGGGTGCGTCCTGCTCACAGTGTTCAGCTAAACCTACAAGTTAGTGGGGTGCGTCCACCTCACAGTGTTCAGCTAAACCTACAAGCTAGTGGGGTGCGTCCTGCTCACAGTGTTCAGCTAGATCCGTTTCTGTTATCTTCTTACTAACAGGCAGGCTTGTCTTGTTACAGTAAATACAGCTACCTGAAGAAAATTGCTGGTGTTCTTTTGATCCTATTAGTACCACAGTCAGGCAGCTAGACTATTTACAGTTAGTGCAGTGCGTCCTGCTCACAGTGTTCTGCTAAACCTACAAGTTAGTGGGGTGCGTCCTGCTCACAGTGTTCAGCTAAACCTACAAGTTAGTGGGGTGCGTCCACCTGACAGTGTTCAGCTAAACCTACAAGCTAGTGGGGTGCGTCCTGCTCACAGTGTTCAGCTAGATCCGTTTCTGTTATCTTCTTACTGACAGGAAGGCTTGTCTTGTTACAGTAAATACAGCTACCTGAAGAAAATTGCTGGTGTTCTTTTGATCCTATTAGTACCACAGTCAGGCAGCTAGACTATTTACAGTTAGTGCAGTGCGTCCTGCTCACAGTGTTCTGCTAAACCTACAAGTTAGTGGGGTGCGTCCTGCTCACAGTGTTCAGCTAAACCTACAAGTTAGTGGGGTGCGTCCACCTCACAGTGTTCAGCTAAACCTACAAGCTAGTGGGGTGCGTCCTGCTCACTGTGTTCAGCTAGATCCGTTTCTGTTATCTTCTTACTGACAGGCAGGCTTGTCTTGTTACAGTAAATACAGCTACCTGAAGAAAATTGCTGGTGTTTTTTTGATCCTATTAGTACCACAGTCAGGCAGCTAGACTATTTACAGTTAATGCAGTGCGTCCTGCTCACAGTGTTCTGCTAAACCTACAAGTTAGTGGGGTGCGTCCTGCTCACAGTGTTCAGCTAAACCTACAAGTTAGTGGGGTGAGTCCTGCTCACAGTGTTCAGCTAAACCTACAAGCTAGTGGGGTGCGTCCTGCTCACAGTGTTCAGCTAGATCCGTTCCTGTTATCTTCTTACTGACAGGCAGGCTTGTCTTGTTACAGTATTTTAAAGAAAATTGCTGGTGTTCTTTTGATCCTATTAGTACCACAGTCAGGCAGCTAGACTATTTACAGTTAGTGCAGTGCGTCCTGCTCACAGTGTTCTGCTAAACCTACAAGTTAGTGGGGTGCGCCCTGCTCACAGTGTTCAGCTAAACCTACAAGTTAGTGGGGTGCGTCCACCTCACAGTGTTCAGCTAAAGCTACCTGTAGAAGGTTGGTGGTGTTCTCATACTACAGGCAGGCAGTTGATTTTGCTAGCTGCAGTATCAGTACATATATATATATATATATATATATATATATCCCAGCTTAGTGCAGCTACAGGCCATTAGTATGTCTGGAAGGCCAAGAAGGAGAGGCAGACAGTCACAAGCCAATAAGAGAGGGCAAGCAGGCTCTGTGTCTAGTGCTGGTCGTGGAGACGGTGCATCCTCATCAGCACGTGGCCATGGGACACGCTTGGCCTTTTTTTCGGCAGCTGGCCATGTTGAGCCGCAACATGCGGAAGACTTGGTCGAGTGGATGACCAAGCCGTCCTCATCCTCCTCATCCTCTCTCACCCATGCCCAGGGTACTTTGTCTGGCAAAGCAGCGGCCTCTTCCCTTGGCTCAATGTCATCAGTGACTCCTTCCCTAGCCCCACCATGTCCTCCTGAGGAGTCCCTCGAACTGTTTGACCACAGTGTTGGGTACATGCTCCAGGAGGATGCCCAGCGTTTGGAAGGCTCTGATGATGATACTGAGCTCGATGAAGGCAGTAACACGAGCACGGACAGAGGGGGTGCCCAAGAAGGACAGCAATCTGGCAGTCATGCTCCCCCTGCTGCAGCATACTGCCAGGTTTGCTCCAGTGATGAGGAGGGAGGGGATGATGAGGTCACTGACTCAACGTGGGTGCCTGATAGGAGAGAGGAGGAGGAGGAGGAGGAGGAGGCGGCACATCACCAACGAGGCAGGATGCCCTCCAGGGGCCAGCCTAAGGGCAGCACATTGACTGCATCACACCCCAAAGCTCCACATGTGCAGGGCGCTGCAGTCTCTGCGCGTTATTCAAAAAGTTCTTTGGTGTGGGCCTTTTTTGAGACGAGTGCATCAGATCGCACAGCTGCTATTTGCAACATATGTCTCAAGCGTATCTCGTGTGGCCAAAACATCTCCCACTTGGGTACCACATGCTTGACCAGACATATGTTGACCTGCCATGCAGTTCGTTGGCAAGCGTATCTAAAAGACCCACACCAAAGAACAAAGAGGACCTCTGCTTGCTCCTCATCAGCTGAGATTTCCAACCCCACTAGACCTTCAGTCCTCTCTGAGACCTGCACTGAGAGGAATGAAGGTGTAGAATTAGGTGTGTCACAGCCACGTACTTGTGGGCAATCTGATTTTGGTACACCAACGTCAGATTGTACCAGGCAAATTTCCCTGCCCCAGCTGCTGCACCGCCGAAAGAAGTTTGCTCCCAGCCATCCACATGCCCAACGGTTGAATGCTAGCTTGGCAAAATTGCTAGCACTTCAACTGCTGCCTTTTCAGTTGGTAGACTCTGCCCCCTTCCGTGAGTTTGTGGAATGTGCGGTTCCTCAGTGGCAGGTACCCAAACGCCACTTTTTCTCACGGAAGGCAATTCCGGCTCTCTACCAGCATGTGGAAGGCAATGTCCATGCCTCGCTGGACAGGGCGGTCAGCGGTAAGGTGCATATTACCGCTGACTCATGGTCCAGCAGGCATGGACAGGGACGTTACCTAAGTTTCACGGCGCATTGGGTGACTCTGCTGGCAGCTGGGAAGGATGCAGGACAAGGTGCAGTAGTGTTGGAGGTTGTTCCGCCACCACGCCTCCAAAATGCTAATGATTGTGACACACCTCTCTCCTCCACCCCCTCCTCTTCTTCTTCCTCCATGGCCTCTTCCTCGGAACCAGCGGTGCTCCGTAGTCGTTCAAGGGGCTACGCAAGTACGCAGGCCAAAAGATGCCATGCGGTGCTTGAGCTGGTGTGCTTGGAGGACAGGAGCCACACTGGGGCAGAGGTTCTGTCAGCTCTGCAGGGGCAGGTTCAGAGGTGGTTGACGCCACGCCAACTTAAGGCAGGAATGGTGGTTTGCGACAATGGCACCAACCTCCTCTCTGCCCTCCGACAGGGACAAATGACCCATGTGCCCTGTTTGGCTCACGTCCTTAACTTGGTGGTGCAGCGGTTCTTGGGCAGGTACCCGGGCTTACAGGATGTCCTGAGGCAGGCCAGGAAAGTCTGTGTGCATTTCCGCCGGTCATATAATGCCAGTGCTCGGCTGACGGACCTCCAAAAGGAGTTTAACCTGCCCAAGAACCGCCTAATCTGTGACATGCCCACCAGGTGGAACTCAACGTTGGCCATGCTGCAGCGGCTGCACACGCAGCAGAGGGCCATCAATGAGTACCTGTGCGACTATGGCACCAGGACAGGGTCAGGGGAGCTTGGTTTTTTTTCCCCACGCCAGTGGGCCATGATCAGGGATGCATGCACTGTCCTGTCACCATTTGAGGAGGCCACGAGGATGGTGAGCAGTGACAGTGCATGCATCAGTGACACTGTCCCCCTTGTCCACCTGTTGGAGCACACGCTGCGTGGAATAATGGACAGGGCACTTGAGGCAGAACAGAGGCAGGAAGAGGAGGACTTCCTTAGCTCTCAAGGCCCCCTTTATCTAGACAGTGTTCCTGCGTGCCCGCCGATCACACAGGAAGAGGACGAGGAGGAAGAGGAGGAGGAGGAGGAGGAGGAAGATTGTGTCAGTATGGAGGTGGAGCCTGGAACTCAGCATCAGCAGCAGTCTTTAAGGGATCAGTCCCAAGAAACACATGGACTTGTACGTGGCTGGGAGGAGGTGGCTGCGGACCATGTCGTCCTTAGTGACCCAGAGGACTCCGGACCGAATGCCTCAGCAAACCTACGCTGCATGGCCTCCCTGATCCTGCAAAGCCTGCGTAAGGATCCTCGTATTCGTGGTATCAAGGAGAAGGACCAATACTGGCTGGCAACCCTCCTTGATCCACGTTACAAGGGTAAGGTTGCGGACCTTATCTTGCCATCGCAGAGGGAGCAGAGAATGAAACATCTTCGGGAGGCCTTGCAGAAAGGTCTGTGCAACGCGTTCCCAGAGACTGGGAGGTTACAAACTCCTGTTTCTGGACAACGTGTTGCTGAGGCTTCGGTCAGTCAAAGAAGGAGCGGTGGAGAAGGTGGCCGTCTGACCGATGCGTTCAGACAATTTTTTGGTCCGCAGCCCCAAGGTATGATCGGTTCCAGCAACCATCGCCAGCGTCTGTTTTACATGGTGCAGGAATACCTAGGGGCAAGATCAGACTTGGACACCTTTCCCACCGAAAATCCTCTGGGTTACTGGGTCTTGAGGATGGATCACTGGCCAGAGCTTGCACAGTATGCAATTGAGCTACTGGCCTGTCCTGCATCCAGCGTTCTTTCGGAACGCACATTCAGTGCTGCTGGAGGCGTGGTAACCGATCACAGGGTGCGTCTGTCCACTGACTCGGTCGATCGACTGACCTTCATAAAAATGAATGAGTCTTGGATCACCACCAGCTACCAAGCACCTGATGCTGATGTAACCGAATAATTTTTTTTGAAATCTCAGATCCCTTCAAAGACTGCCTATGCTGATGCTGAGTGACTATCCCTGAGTAATTATCCTCTTTCTCCTCAATCATCACGCTGATAGCTTGTAAGAACATTTTTGGTTCTGGGTGCCACCACCAGTGCCTAAGGCACAATTTTTCAGCCCCTGTTTAACAGGGGCGTGTAATTACGATTTTTGATGTAATACTTTGCAGCAGGGCTCGTTCCTGCATTCCAACTAGAGTGTCTGTGAGGGGTTGCAGTGTTGTGGCACCAGCACCAGTGCCTAAGGCCCAATTTTTCAGCCCTTGTTTAACAGGGGCGTGTAATTACAATTTTTGATGCAATACTTTGCAGCAGGGCTCGTTCCTGCATTCCATTTAGAGTGTCTGTGAGGGGTTGCAGTGTTGTGGCACCAGCACCAGTGCCTAAGGCCTAATTTTTCAGCTCCTGTTCAACAGGGGCATGTAATTACAATTCTTGATCTAATATTTCACAGCAGAGCCCTGTGAGGGCTTACAGTGTTGTGGCCACAGCAACACCTAAGGCCCAAATTTCTGCTGAGTATATAGGGCAGGACCCTACTTTCAAACAACTAACTTACAAACGACTCCTACTTGCAAACGGAAGGAGACAACAGGAAGTGAGAATAAATCTACCCCTAGGAAGGGAAATTCTCTCCTGTAAGAGTTAATATGGGAAAAACATTTCTCCTTTCCACTGATGCTTTCCAATCCATTGGGACAAAAAGTGAGGTGAAATCTTCTGAAGAGGAGGAAAGACAGCAAAACAAATGTCACAGGGGTGATAACCCTTCCCTATGTTTTCCAAAAAGCTTAAAAAAGATTTTTTGGCTGGAGCTAAACACGTTAAAAATGTACCCGTTCAAAATTACAAAGAGATTCTACTTAACAACAAACCTACAGCCTGTATACTGCTGTTCAGAGTATATAGGGCCTGGTGGCCCCACACCTTTCCTTATTTTAATTTGGGTGCGGGGTTCCCCTTAATATCCATACAAGACCCAAAGGGCCTGGTAATGGACTGGGGGGTACCCATGCCGTTTGTCTCACTGATTTTCATCCATATTGCCAGGACCCGACATTACATTAAACCCGCAAGCAGTTTTAAATAAGATTTTTTCCTTTAAAAATGACATTTGGTGCAGGGACTGTTCTAAACACGGGAAACGCGCGTCACTTTACAGGCATACTATAGACACCCCTCAGGTACGATATTTAAAGGAATATTTCACTTTTTTTTTTTTACTTTAAGCATCATTAAAATCACTGTTCCCGAAAAAACGGCCGTTTTTAAAAGTTTTTTTTGCATTGATACATGTCCCCTGGGGTAGGACCCGGGTCCCCAAACCCTTTTTAGGACAATACCATGCAAATTAGCCTTTAAAATGAGCACTTTTGATTTCGAACGTTCGAGTCCCATAGACGTCAATGGGGTTCTAACGTTCGTGCGAACTTTCGGTCCGTTCGCAGGTTCTGGTGCGAACCGAACCGGGGGGTGTTCGGCTCATCCCTAATGACTACAAGTGTAATGGCCATTCTTCCCACTGACCATCACACTAATGTATCATGAGTTGTAGATTTCTAATTTTTAGCAGGGGTTCCCTGAGACTGCAGAAGTATTTTAAGGGTTCCTCTGTGTTAAAAAGGTTGAGAAAGGCTGAGCTAGATGTAAGCCTAGTGCATGCTCACTCACTGTTTTACCTTAGCTCCCCCCACAGCAAAGTCTCACAAATACTCATGGATTCTAGACCACATGCACCTTTCTGTAATGGGGTCAATGTGGCTCCACTGCTCCTGAATTCTCATCTGCGTTATCATGTAGACTGTGCCTACAGTAGTATAAGACATTGAGGAATGTGGCTTTTAGCATTGTTAGTGTTGATTCACAAGCTCATAGCTTGTAAGTTAGTAACTGGTAAAATCTGGTCCTTCACACTGCTATTTTGATTGACAACCCTGCCTCAGCTGCTGAAACTCCTCCACTGTGAGCTGCAGTGTCTAGGAGGGGGAGTATGTGCGACACAAATGAAGGAGGATGTGGCTCACTCAGGAAAGGTAATTTTTTTTTTTTACTTTATTAGGCTGTTCCCTCATCTCCTCTGTGATGAGTGAACCTGGAAATGATGATGATTTTGTCACTTCCGGTTTCAGAGCTGTTGTTCCTTGCTGTATCAGCTAGGGAAGCAGTTAACCAAGTATGATCTGTGCTTAGTTAGCTGCTTTGGAGGACAGGAAAGATATGAGGGGTCTAATAAACCCCTGATGTCTCTATGAAGAGGTTCTGCCACCATCTAAAGCTATCACAAGGGGTTTGTCAGCTCCCTTGTAATAGCAATAAGGTTACCTTTAAAAAAAATGTTAAAAAAATAAATACATTTAAATAGGATAAATAAAAGTAATTTAAAAAAAAATTAACAGCACCGCTGTTCTCCTGCACATACATGCAAATGCAAACACGTGCAGACATATATAAACAGTGGGTGCACCACACATGTAAGGTATCATTGCGAACGTCAGCGTGAGAACAAAAATTCTACGGCCATAATTCATGATTAGCTCTAAACTGATAACCTGTAAAGTCTTTTAAAGTATCATCTATGGACAACTTTAGGTACCATAGTTTATCACCATTACACGGACATGCTCATTTTTAAATCTCAGCATGTTTGGTATCTATTTACTCATTGCAATAACATCTTTTATATTTTTACCAAAAATGTGAGTAATATTTTGTGTTTGTACACACTGAAATTTATTTTAGTGTGTTTTCTCCTGAAAATTTGCATTTGATAAATGACTGTGTAAACATCGTGTGACATATCCAATTGCAGCCACCCCCATTTTCTACTCCAGAGCTTCTACTTTCAGAATGTATATAATGATTGGGGGTTCTAAGTAGTTTTCTAGGAAAAAAAAATGCTGATTTTAACATGTATATGAAAAATAAAAAAACTGTCCGAGGGAGGAAGCGGTTAACCAGTTCCCGCCAGGTCTATAGCAGAAGGACAGCCGGTCAGGAGGCTTTCCCATTCTGAGTGGACACCATATGACGTCCCTCAGAACAAGCTGCTTGTGCACTCCCCTGGGGGCACGCAGAGCGGCGATTGGTGGTAAGTTGTGTCCCTCGGACACACCGCATCTCCGATCTCGGTAAAGAGCCTATGACGTAGGCTCTTTACCATGTGATCAGCTGTGTTCAATTACAGCTGATCAAAGTGTAAATAGGAATTGGCGGTTATCGGCTTTCCTCTGCTCACTCTGACAGCACGTGAGGAGAGGAAAACCGTTAAGCAGCTTCCCTCACAGAGGGGATCTGTACTGATAATCAGTGCAAAGATTATCAGTGCAGTCCCATCAGCGATGCCTACCAGTGCCCACCAGTGATGCCAATCAGTGCCCATCAGTAATGCCAATCAGTGCCCATAACTGTTGCATATCAGTGCCGCCTATCAGTGCCCATCAGTGCTGCATATTAGTGCCACCTCATCAGAGCAGCCTATCAGTGTCCATCACTGAAGGAGAAAAATGACTTATTTACAACATTTTATAACAGAAACTAAGAAAACCTTTTTTTTAAAAAAAATTGGTCTTTTTTCATTTGTTTAGCAAAATAATAATAAAAAAAAACAGTGGTGATTAAATACCACCAAAAGAAAGCTCAACCTGTCTAAAAAAAAAATTATAAAAAATGTGTTTGGGTACAGCATTGCATGACGGCGCAATTGTCATTCAAAGTGCGACAGTGCTAAAAGCTGAATATTGGCCTGGGCAGGAAGGGGGTGAAAGTGCCTGGTTTTGAACTGGTTAAAATTGCCCCAAAAAGGCTCTCCCAGATGTTATTTATACCATGAAAATTGCATTTGTATCCTACTTGGTGCCTTGGCACCCCCCTCGCCTTTTAGCATCATAGCTCTACTTTTGCTAAGATAAAGATTTATTATTGAGTGAAGACTGCTCTATACACAGCTGGCTGTGTGCCTGCAAGTCTTGCCAAAATACATTGTACTCAGCAATGCTTCATCCTTTTTGGAGCCCAAAATGGCTTATAACATATACACATTTGATTGGACAATTGTAAATGTAAATACAGTGCAAATGTCTCAAGTTACCAACGCATGAACTTCTACCAATCTGTTAAGTCTATTGGCTCTGGGGCAACTTGTGATTTACGTTTATTGGCCCTTTAAGATGCCCTTTAAGATACCCTTTAATATACTCAAGCACAGAGAGTCTAGTGCCTTATGCTGACACTAAGTCTATAAGAATTTGCAAGTTTCAGCTTTTTGCAAGCTCTAGCTGATTTGCGTTTTGCAGACCTGTTTTAGGTACACGTTCCGCCTAAGGGCTGAAGTAAACTATCTCCGAGTGATTTTCCATCTGCCTTTCACATAGGTTCTTGTTAGTTCTATTCTGAGTCTCTAAAAGGCTGCAGTATTACACAAGAGCAAAGGAGACAGTCAGAGGTCACTTTCCTGCCCTCAAATCGATAGTGCACCTTTCCTAGAACACGCCGCTTACGTAACTCAAGCTCATGCTGTTACAGCTGCCAAAATGTAATAAGCCACATTCTTATCTCAGCATGGCAGCGCTTAAATGTATTGAACACAACACCCTGCTGTTCCGACCCACATTGCTCAGCTAGACTCTTGAATCCCTGGTGGCCCCGGGAAGGTAGAATGGGGAGCGCACAGTATTGTTAATGGTCTAGCTAATGATAAGTCTAAAAGCAACAAATATAAACTAGCACAGCATTATAGTTCTGCTTATTCAATAAGTCCCTATAATAACCAAACAGATTTCCGACACTTACCAGCTAGCAAAAGACACTTTAAAAAACAAAAAACACTTGCACGCATTTTAGGGCTTAGTAAAAAATGCTGAATTTTTATAATTACCGTCTTTTTTAGAAGGATCTTAAAGCAAGTGTATTGTTTAGTATGAACCCATGACACAGCTGTGTAAAAATGATTAAACTTGCTCCCTGTTCAGATTTGCAAAATGAAAATAGAAGAATCTGTACCTACAGTCCTGCATATGGACCAATATTTTACATTGCATGCATTTAATGCTTGTGCTAGTGTTTACTTACGTACAGCACAAATGTAGTCTATTGGCCTGATCAGGGCCAGCGTGTGAATATCAAGGAGCCATCTACCTCCTAGCAACAAGGAAGGCTAGGTAACAAGAGCCACCTGTGTCCTAGATGCTAGGTGTCAGGAGCTGTTCGACCTCCTAGCAATGAGAGATGCTAGACCGCAAGAGTTGCTTGCATCTGAGAAATGAGAGATGTTAGGCAACAAGAGCTACCTGCGTCTTAGCAAAAAAGGATGCTAGGCAGGAGACACCTACATCCTTCCAATGAAAGCCAGTAGGTGGCAGAATTTGGTGCAGGCAGTCTCATTAATGTCTATTAGGCCACAGTGGTTAAGTACAGGTGTGTGATCTCCTCCTTAGCCGGAAGTGATAGCAATCGGTGGCAACGCTACGGTGTGCTTTTATGCTTCATTTTTGAAATGATCTTGTACGTATAATCTGTAAGGGGGTTGTTATATAGCTTCAATAAATAAATATATACGGGATTACGCTATGTGAATCTTCATCTTTTCACGTGACCCTGATACATTGGAGCTGTCCATACCTAACAAACACAGATAATCAGTGAATGACCCTGTGAAGTGGAAATACAAAGATATATCTTGGATGCTTGATTTTACCAGATTTCTGGTGAGTTTAATCCCAAATGGGAGAGTTTTCTACTCACGTGGTGACAAGCCTGGTGTTTGGTGCAGGGATTGATGAACTCTTATCACCTGAAGAATACTTTCGCTTCACTCACCTGAAACCACTTCAATGGACTGATTAATTTATTCTTCTACTCATTTTATGTTATCTATGTGTGCAAGGAATTGTATATAAACATGTCATATACATTCAGATTGACATGAGCGCTGCTATGATGGTCTAATCAGTTTATTTCATCATTTGTTTAAATATTTGTTTTTTATTTTAGTAGCTGCTATTTAGGATTTAGGATTACAAGCATTGATATAGACATCTATTACTTTGAAAGACAATTATTTATCCTTAATGCTGAGCGGTGCATTTGGGCCTTTTTGTGCACGGTTTATGATACTAAAGTCTTGTTTTTGTTTTTTTGTTTAAAAGAAAACAAACATGTCATACTTACCTGCTCTGTGCAGTGGTTTTGGACAGAGCAGCCCAGATCCTCCTCTTCTCAGGTCTCTCACGGGCACTCTTGGTTCCTCCCTCCTGCCAAGTGCCCCCACAGCAAGCAGCTTGCTATGGGGGCACCCGAGCTGCTGCTCTGTGTGTCCACTCAGACACGAAGTCGTGGCTTGGCCCCGCTCCCTCTCTCCTCATTGGCTCACTGACTTTGACTGACAGCAGTAGGAGTCAATGGCGCCCGCTGTGTGTCTCAGGCAATCAGGAGGGAGAGTCCTGGACAGCTTAGTCTCTCGTGCAACATAGCTGGATCGAGGGCTCAGGTAAGTATTAGGGGGGCTGAGGGGGCTGCTACACACAGAAGGTTTTCATCTTAATGCATAGACTGCATTAAGATAAAAAACCTTTTGCCTTTAGAACCACTTTAAGTGTAGCCAAGATAAAAAAAAAAAAAAAAACACAAAAATCAGCACAAGAAACATAACTAATAGTCAGTAGGATGCGTAGGATTCTGTTAGTTGAAATCAACCTCCACCCCTGATGTTATAATCTTCCAGTGTGGTGGCAGTTATTAGAACGAAGGGACTGTCACATACACTCATCAAAATTGCCTGACTATGCCATCCTTTCTGCCCAGCTCCGCCATTCATAGAAGAGTCATCAACACAAGGGACACATTCTATTGACTGTAAGTTATCTCCCTCGTGCTGATTTTGTGTTTTATATTTTGGCTGCACTTAGGCTTTAAAGTATAATGAAAGCCAAAACTTTTTTAAAAGCACAAGGAATAGTTTAAATCCCTGGCAGCTTTTTTTTTTTTTTTTTTGCTATTCATGTCCCATTGGGGAGATTTTCTTTCACTTCCCGTTCTTTCATCTTTTACACATAAGCACTCATAAGCACTACTGTAAATCCAAAATCCCAGAAGGGTATAGATGCATTATGCAAATAACACTGTCACCTTTTCAGTAAGTCTGTTTGATCGACACACATCAGAGATTCCCCTTGCTTCCCTAACTTATTTATGCAGACATTTTTTGGTAATTTTGGTTTTATTTCTGCATAGGGTAATACTGTCTGCAACAGGTGAAATCTCCAGAGTAAATAAAGGCACTCAAAAAGAAGTGTCAAGATTTTATTCTAAGCAAAGTACATAAAAAATTAGAGAGCCTGTCATATAGAGGAGATGTGACCAATTTGAACATCACTTTTAAAAGCTGGACAGTGCAGGAGACGAATATTGAGCAATAACTAGCACTTGCAAGCATCAGAAGCTCTCATTGCACAGAAAGATTTTCCAGAATCACACAAAACAAAGATTGTTACCTTGAGCTCAGGTAAGAGAAGGTTCATCTCACTCCACGGTATTAAATAGCTAGAAGAATCAGAGGAAAGAGTGATGGCCAGGCCGGGTGATATACAATTTAATCGATTACCGGGGAGGTCTTCTTTTTCTCTCCTTTGGAGATCTGTTCAAGCCTACCTTAAAGCTAGCCACATACATTGCATAGTGATTGTATGACAACACACAACTGTGTAGTGCAAGGGTCTGTCATGTACCTTACTACGTCTTCGTCTGAATCCTCAGCATACAAGCTCCACTTCGGACACTACCTACCACAGGTACCTTACAGGGTTTTCCTGATTGGATATGAATTAAAAGCCTTATTCACATGGGTGAACTTAGTTGATCACCTGCACACACCTGCACTCAACCACTGTGTCCTGATAGACATTACTGAGACTGCCTGCACCAGTGGCGGCTGGTGCTCAAAATTTTTGGGGGGGCACAAACAAACTGAAAAATACTGAAACACCTCACTGTGCCCATCAAATGCAGCCATTGTGCCCATCAAATGCAGCCAATGTGCCCATCAATTGCAGCCATTGTGCCCATCAAACGTAGCCACTGTGCCCATCATATGCAGCCACTTGTCCCCATCATATGCAGCCACTTGTGCCCATCATATGCAGCCACTTGTAACCATCATATGCAGCCACTGTGCCCATCAAATGCAGCCACTTGTGCGCATCAAATGCAGCCACTTGTGCCCATCATATGCAGCCACCTGTGCTCATCATATGCAGCCACTTGTGCCCATCAAATGCAGCCACTTGTGCCCATCATATGCAGCCATTGTGCCCTTAAAATGCAGCCATTGTGCCCATCAAATGCAGCCACTCATGCCCATCATATGCAGCCACTTGTGCCCATCAAATGCAGCCACTTGTGCCCATCATATGCAGCCACTTGTGCCCATCATATGCAGCCATTGTGCCCATCAAACATAGCCACTGTGCCCATCAAATGCAGCCACTTGTGCCCATCATATGCAGCCACCTGTGCCTATCATATGCAGCCACTTGTGCCCATCATATGCAGCCATTGTGCCCATTAAACATAGCCACTGTGCCCATCAAATGCAGCCACTTGTGCCCATCATATGCAGCCACCTGTGCCCATCATATGCAGCCACTTGTGCCCATTATATGCATCCATTGTGCCCATCATATGCAGCCACTGTGCCCATCAAATGCTGCCACTTGTGCCCACCATATGCAGCCACTTCTGCCCATCAAATGCAGCCACTTGTGCCCATCATATGCAGCCACTTGTGCCCATCATATGCAGCCATTGTGCCCATCAAACGCAGCAACTGTGCCCATCAAATGCAGCCACTTGTGCCCATCATATGCAGCCACTTGCACCCGTCAAATGCAGCCACTTGTGCCCATCAAATGCAGCCACTTGTGCCCAACAAATGCAACCACCTGTGCCCATCATATACAGCCACTGTGCCCACCACCCCCACTTGTGGCAGCACCCAGCCCCCCCCTGCGCAGCTCTGGCAGCACCCAACCCACGCATGTTTCTGGCAGCACCCCCTCCCCCGCGTGCGTGGCTCTGGCACCCCCTGCGTATGTCTCTGGCAGCACCCCCCCCGCGCGTGGCTCTGGCAGCACTGAACCCCCACCCCCATGGCTCTGGAAGCACCCCCCCGCGCGTGGCTCTGACAAAGGGGACTTACCACAGCAGCTCCTCCAGCATGTCTCCTCCACTCCTCTTCTTAAGCGCCAGGCATCCAATAGGGTGGCCTGGCGCTTTGGCCAATCAGGAAACAGGTCTGCCGCCCTGCCTCCTGATTGGTGGGTAGAAAGGTGTATGAAAATAGCGAAAATTAGTTCGCTATCATCACACAATTGGGTGGAATCGGGGTGCACTCTCTGCGCCCTTAGCCCACCCTATTTTAAAGCCTATTAGAGCCTCTGGCTCTAATCAGGGGCTTCAAAAAGTACCACCTCTCCCACCCTGCCATAGGAATCCATGTGTCCGGCGTCCTGAAAGGGGCCGGGCACATGGAATGGGGGGCGGCGCCCGTGCACCCACTGTGCCTGCTTCCAATCAGATGCAGGCGGGCACTTTTTGGGTATTTTGACAGTCTGCAGCACTGGCTGTCAGAATACAATAGCCACAACAGGAGATTCATTCTTCCATGCTGTTTTCATGTATGGAGGAATCTGTTGGATTTTTTTTTCATGTGTGTATGGATAGCTTTAGAAATCTGAGCAAAAAATGTATACCAAAAAGCCAAACCAAAAGTTATCAAATGCCATTATCAGAAAGTTCTCCATCCTATCGCGGTGCTAGCTCAGAGGCATGCACTAAATTTAAACTGTTCTCATACAGGAGACCAAAAATAAAATGTATCTTAGCACTGATTTCACTGTAAAGCTACATCAAAATTCTAAATGCCTGGAATGGGTTCTCTCTGAATGAAAGGCCATTGATTTCCTCTGGTCAAGTGGTAACAAGGTAATGACACTGAACCACATTCTGCCTCCTTATTTGTCCTGTTTATCATTATCATTGAAAACGAAAGTAAAACAAAATCCCAAATTTTGGACTTTCCCCTGAAAAGTAATGGGGGGGGGGGGGGGATCTTTCAATGGGGACACTAGTTCTGGTGACTTGGGGGTCCTCAAGGAATTCCCTTAATTTGCAGGGCTTTCATCTCACTTCCTGTTTGGCTATGGGATAGAAAGTGAAGGGAAATCTCTGCAATAGGGACACAGATGACAAAAAAAAAAAAAAAATCTGAAAAAGGGTTATAATCTTCCCTTACACTTTCCAAGTTCTATGTTAAGGGTGGCTTTACACTGATCTGCTGCACTTTGGCCATAGACTTCTATTATGTCCCATGGCTTTTGTGCATTTTCTGAAAGCGCACCAAAAGTGTTGCACGCAGGACTGCAAGCACATCAACAGTCCTGTAAAGTGCAGTGGAAGCAGTATGAAAGCACCCTAAAAAATATCTTCTCACCACCCTCCTCACCACACCTCATTAACAACCCAAACCAACTAATGTACCTAACCATGGCTGGCAGCAGGTCTGCCAACCATGAAACCCCCTGACGTATATAAATACCACCCTATGTAATTTACCACCCCAAAGACTATTCTCATCCACTACTATGCAGAGATTGCCCTAACCAATCTCTCTCATATTTCAAGAAACCAGTTCAGTTCACAACACAGTCAACTCCAACACAGATTTAACTTTGCTAAAAATAGGTCCCTTTGGGCCTACGAGTCACAAAGTTCATTCATACTCATCATAGAACTTTTACTACTCCTTTGTATTTCCTTAAGTGCATTATAGCGTTGCTATACAACTTTTTGTTATTATATCTGGGTAAAACCCTAACCTGCAATGTTTTGGTCCAAAAGCCTATCAAAGATAACAATACGTTTTTGATTCTCCCAGGCACCAAACTATTACAAGCAATGCAATAAATACAAACTCCTCCTTTTATTTATAAATGTTTTAATTAGAACCCTCAGCACAACGTGCCACATCTAAAACCCAAAGGTGTGAAAGTAGCCCCCAAAACAACCCAATCAAAATGGCTGAAGACCAGCACCCAGAAGAAGGTGGGGAAAAGATGCCAGTGCCACCAAGGAACCTTGTAGACTTTGGACCTTTTGAACAGAGGTAAGTATTGCAGACTTTAGTTCAGCTTTAAAGTAAATGTAAAGGTTTGCATTTTATTTTTTTAAATAACAAACATGTTATGCTTTACTGCTCTGTGCTGTGGTTTTGCACAGAGCAGCCCTGATCCTGCTCTTTTTGGGATCCCCTGCTCTTCTATGGGGGCAAACATGTGTGCTCCCTCCTGAGACCTACTCTTTGTGTTCATAGGACCCCCATTCCCTCCTCATTGCCACTGCCGTGCCTGAGCCAATAAGGAGGGAGAGAGTCGGGAGAGCCTTTGCTCTTGTGGACGCTGCTGGATCAAGATCAGGTTTAGGTAATATAAAGAGTGACATGTGAGTATAAAGAGAGCTACATGAAGGGGCGTGGCTTGGATGGCTTCCGGAGCGGACGTGTTTCCTTAGAGTTCCTGACCAGGTCCGCCTGCTCACAGCTAAAAGCAGTGAAAAAGCACCGATATAATGGGCAAACCTCGAAAGGCTAAGGACACAGAACCTAAGGGACACGTCACAAGATCTTCCTCGGCTCCCCCACCTCTCATCACGGAGTACTTCGGCCTTGGAGCTCTGGCGGGACAACACGAGGCCAAGATGGCGCCGGCGCCGGCTCCTCCAACATACGCAGCGGCCCTCTCCTCCGCGGCTCTCCCTGGGACAGCGAACCGACAGGTATGCCTCCGAAGGGGACTTGTTGCCCGGTCGCCCACCGCTTCCACCAACTAACATCCAGGCCGGTCCTGCGCTCTCCCCTATGGGAAATACATTAGGCAGCCTGTCCCAGCCGTTTCCCCCCTGCCTAGTGGGGCCTACACAGTCACCGTGCACAGGCCAAGCCTCTCCTCTGTGGGAAACTTCAGCCCAGGAGTGGGACCCACGCTCCTTGCCACAAAGACCCCAGGCCCCAAGGGACAAGACACCATCCTCATCTCCGCAGCGCAGGGAGTCCAGCAAAGCCTCAGGGCCTTCCTCATGGCCACAGTCTGATGAGCTGCAGGGGGCTTATTCACATGCAGCCTATGTACATGCTTCTGACCCAGCAATGCAACTCCAAGACCCCTCCGCATGCACTGCAGAGGGGACTCCCCTCGTCGAGTACCCCCTCCAATACTGTGAGGGATCCACACTCCTATGCCATAATGGACCCTGACCCTGAACCTGAGGCATGTACTTCATGGAGAGACTACGTTCGTTGTATGCCTACGAAACAGGACTTCCGTATGCTTATTCAAGAGGTGCGTGATACATACAGATCTGAAATTAACATGCTCCGTACTGATCTACATCACCTTTCTGCCAAAGTCAATTCCATAGAAGAAGAAGCATACGATACAAAGATGGAAATCTCCAATATACACGATCGATTGTCTACGCAAGCCTCGGCCCTCAGAGAGTTTCAACGCCACCTTGAGGATCTCGATAATAGAGGCAGGCGCAATATCATTAGAGTCCGGGGCCTCCCAGAGGCGACTCAGGGCGAGGACTTACAAGTGACATTACAAGCTATTTTCAATAATGTACTGGGTCGCCCGGAAAATCAAAGAGTAAAATTGGACTGGGCCCATCGCGCACTCCGCCCCCGTGGACCAGGTCCAAGACCACGGGATGTAATTTGCAGGGTCCACAACTACGCCCTGAAGGAGGACATAATGAGAAAAGCGCGTAACATGCACACCATCGACTTCGATGGCGCCCCTATACAGCTATACCCGGACTTGTCCTGGATCACCCTTCAGCAAAGACGCTCCTTGCAACCACTTCTCACAACACTAAAGGAACATGACTTCCGATACCATTGGGGTTTCCCTTTTAGCCTCACAGCAAAGAAAGATGGGAGATCCACCACTCTACGATACCCGGAAGACCTCCACTCATTCTGCAAGGATCTGGACATTCCGGTTCCGCCCACTCCTGAGTGGGACCCCCTACCAACCCCACCACCTCGCCCAGAGCTCTGGGTCCAGGTGAACGGGAGAAAGCGACAGAGGCCGCACTCCAATGGCCCTCCAGCAATTGCCCATCAGAGATAACTTTTCGTTGTTTGAGAGGCACCTGCTCACAATGAGATACTAGTATAGGAGTCACTATTACTGCCTATCATGCTAAGAGTCTTGGAATTATCCTATTTTCCCTCCTACCTCACAGAGGGCTAGACTCTAATTGCCACTACAAGGGATTATGGTATTCTGGTTTCGCACTTATGCAAGTCTAGTCTGTATACTACTGATGATATATTATTGTCATGTTATGCTCTCCCAAACCATCAATGGGGTCTCCCCTTTCCTCGTCTACCCATTTTCTCTCCCCTTCCCTTTCCTACTCCCTCCCCCTCCATCTCCTTATCCTTGCCTCCCCTTATATTCCCCCCTTCCCCACATTCACCATTCCCTACCCCCCAATCCCTCCCTGCCCTCCCACCCCATACTTTATTAGGGTGTATTTCTATGCTTACTTATTTACTTTCAACCTCCCTAGGTTCCTAAAAGGCTACCCGGAGAGGTCTCTAGGCTTATATGCTGACCAATGATCCCTATATTATTCCTGTTTGTCCATTAATGAGCGAAAAACTGCACCACTTGGCCTTACCGGTTGTCATAGCCTAGACCAAATGGTATTCTAGTTACTAGCTGTTAAATATAAGTTTTTCTTTATCTAGCTGCTTTACTATGGTGTGCTGCATAATTACTTAACTGCAGGCGGATCTGGGAGAGGGTGGCGACCGTCCTGGAACTGTCCTATCCTCCCCCGGGAGACCTTCGAGTGGCTCCCCACTTAACCCCCATGGAGGGTACTGCTTTTGCCTCCCATATGAGGGGGGCCTTCGAAGGTTTCCGACCCACCACCTTTTATAGGTGGGTTAAACTATGCTTGGTTATTACTTGATTTTGTACTAATTTTTGTTTTCTTTGTCATCCACATCTTTCTCTACTCCTTTGCTACTGGCTTTTCTTTTCTCTATTCTCCTCTTACCTACCACATTGTAGGCGCCCCCCGACTCTGGAGCCCGGGTCCAGTTTGTAGAACCGTGCTTCCTACTAGGTACGTGACTTTCCTGAAGGCTCACCCATTCGTCGTCCTCCGCATCCAAATCCACTTCAGTCGTCTTGGTAAGCTAATGCTCCCTTTTTTTTTACCCACCCGATGATTGACATACTGTCACTAAATATGAAAGGCCTTAACTAAACAAAGCTTAGCTTTAAGGGAATTCAAAAGATCTAAAGCTGACATCATTTTCACTCAGGAAACACATCTTACTAAGACCGACAATATGGCATTTGCTACCAAGTATTATTCCCAGATTTACCTAGCCTCTAACCCTCGTAAACGAGCTGGAGTAGCTATTTTGTTTAAAAAAGACTCTCCCTTTAAGTTACAATCAATAATCTCTGACCCCTTGGGCCACTATATCATCTTGAGAGGTACATGGAAAGACGCTAATCTCACACTCTGTAACATATACGCCCCAAACACTAACCAAACCTCCTTCCTATCAAAAGTGTATAAACGACTATTTGCACTTCCCCACTAATACCTGGTTATCGGAAGAGACTTCAACCTGACCTTTTCCTCCTGCCTAGATAGATATTCCTTGGACAGAGTCAGGTCCCCAAGGCCCTTGATAGAAGATCATCTCTCTTCCATCAATTAACTAGGAAATACGCTCTGTTTGACTCTTGGAGGACTGCCTTCCCTTCAGCTAAACAATTTACTTTTTACTCTCACCCTCATAAATCTCACTCACGCCTAGATTACTTTTTTGTATATGCCCCAACCCTGAGAGCTTGCAAGGGCTCAGATATTCAAGCAATCTCATGGTCGGATCATGCTCCAATCACACTGCCTCTTGCATTGTCCCCGGGAACCCTTCGTACATGTCACTGGCGTTTGAACGATTTCTTGCTTAAACATGACCCCTCCAGGAATTAATTGGAAAAAAACATGAAATTATATTTTGCAGAAAACAATTCACCCGAGGTTTCCATTGCTACTCTCTGGGAGGGTCATAAAGCGGTCCTCAGAGGCCAATGCATCTCACTATCCACGGCACTCAAAAGGAACGCTAACACTGCCTGTATAGCTTTACTAGACAAGCTTAAACAGTTGGAAACACGTCTGCTTTCCTCTCCGTCCTTAAACACTCTTAGAGAGATTATACAGGTACGGGCTGGTTTAAGAGATATAGACTTAGGTAAAATTGAGAAGGCGCTACTACGATTAAGATAAACATATTATGACAAAGCTAACAAACCGCACACGCTATTAGCCAGACAGTTACGGGACCGAGTCACGACCGCCTCAATTACCCATCTTAATGATGGAAGTGGCATTCCCCAAACCCATCCCACTAAGATTGCTCAGATCTTTCATGACTACTACTCGACCTTGTATAATAATCCGACTGTCTCACACAACCCTCCCCCACAAGACCTGTCCCAAAGGATCCACTCTTATCTAGAAGAATGTGACATACCGAGACTTTCTCCCTCTGCCCTGACCACCCTAAACTCCCCTATTACAGAGGAGGAAGTCACGGATACAATTAAATCCCTTCCAAACAATAAAGCCCCAGGCCCTGATGGATTTCCATACCAGTACTATAAAACCTTCCTACTGTATTTACTCCCTTATATGACAACACTGTTTAATTCATTTCTGTCTGAGACATCTATCCCACGAGATATGCAAAATTCTTTTCTCACGCTGATCCCCAAGCCTGGAAAGGACCACAGCTTACCATGGAACTATAGACCTATTGCACCACTTAATGCGGACCTCAAAATTTTCACGAAATTACTAGCTAACAGGTTAAACAATTTTATGCCGTCATTGATTCATAAAGATCAGGTAGGCTTTATACCCATGCGGCAAGCTGGGGACAATACCCGTAGGGTTATTGACCTAGTGGAGGTGGCAAACAGGACCAAAGTAGAAGCACTTCTGCTAAAAAAGCTTTTGATAGGCTAAGTTGGCCCTTTCTATTCGCGACCCTACGATGAGCCGGAATCACCGGTCCCTTTTTACGAGCCATCTATCATCTATATTCGTCCCCATCGGCCATGGTACGCACCCAACACGCAACATCTGCCACCTTCCCGATATCTAACGGGACGCGGCAAGGTTGTCCGCTTTCACCGCTGCTCTACGCCCTTTGTATAGAACCCCTAGCGGCCCATATTAGGGAGAATCCAAATATTCATGGTATCCCAGTCCGTATTAGAGACTTTAAGATTTCCCTATATGCTGACGACGTTCTCCTTACTCTGACGCAACCACACATTTCTCTGCCGAATCTACATACAGAACTAGATCGATATAGTGCCCTATCTGGATATAAAATAAACAACACTAAAACAGAAGCTCTGCCCCTTATTATGCCTCCTCAGACACTAGCGGCTCTCTCGCAATCATTTAATTACTCCTGGAAAGCTTCCTCCTTAAAATACCTCGGGGTCCATCTCACAACCACATATGACTCCCTCTATAAAGCTAACTTTCCCCACTTATACACTGCTATCAGAGCCTCGTTGACTAAATGGAAATCCTTGAAACTATCCCTCTTTGGGCGACTAGCGACCCTGAAGATGACGATCCTACCCCAGCTCCTATACCTATTTGAGACTCTTCCGATACCCATGCCAGCCCCACATCTAAAGAGACTGCAGGGTGACCTGATTAATTTCTTTTGGAATTATAAGAGACACCGGATTGCTAAATCGGTCCTCTATGCTCCCCATAATCAAGGTGGCCTAGCGTTTCCTAACATAGCCAAATACTATTTGGCAGCCCAATTACGCCCTGTAGCCTCTTGGTGTACCCTCCACGCTTTCAATCGTTGGACACAAATTGAGAAGCTTTGGTTGGCCCCTATACATCCGAACTCCTTGTTATGGAGTTCCGATGTATCTTCGGAAAGCTCACAACTACTGGGACCAATGTCCCTCTTATGCCAGCTGTGGCAGCGTGCAAAACCGACATACCCACTTACCACCCCTTCCTCACCGGTTACGTCCTTCCTATTTACTCCTAACATCCCAGATAGCCTGACTTCACAGATGTCCCATTTCTGGATGGAAAGGAACCTATTCCGTTACGGCCAGCTGATTTCACAGACCTACCAGCTCTTAACGCATGACTTCTCGCCAGCGGGTCCTCGGCATGCATATATGGGTAAGTGGGAGCGAGCCTTGGGAGCAGATCTCCCTCTACATACATGGCAGCTTATATGGTCTCAAGCATCTAAAAGCTCTGTGTGCACGCTATATAAAGAGAACCAATATAAGATCTTGTTCCATTGGTACCAAACTCCAGACTTGCTCCACTCCATGTATCCATTGTCCGACTCTCGCTGCTGGCGATGCTACAAAGAGAGAGGGACGTTATTTCACATTTACTGGACCTGCCCTCTGATTGCCCCGTACTGGGAAATGGTTCACTCCCTGCTCCGGTCCATCCTGGATGCTGAAGTGCCTTTTGATCCGAAGTTTTTTTTGCTGGGTCTCCCACCAATCTCTCTCCCTAAAATGTCCAAGAAACTTTTGTCACATATATTAACTGCCGCACGATGCTTGGTGGCATTAAAATGGAAGCAGAGGGAACCACCTTCGATATCGGAATTGCACTCCAGGATCAGGGATGTCAAGAGAATGGAGTACCTCACAGCCTCCATAAATGATAATCTTGAGAAGCATAATCGAATATGGGAGCTGTGGGTCCTATTTGAAAATCCCATAACCTAATCTTTCCTGTGGCAGGTCCAGGGTTGTTGGTCTCCTCTATATGTGAGGGAGCGGTGGGCTTCAGGGGCGGGGCGCGGCTCCGTTACCTTCATCTCTCTTCCCTACTCCCTACCCATCCCTACTCACCCCATTTTAAGCCTTCTACTAACCCCCCTCTTTTCTATTCTCCTCTCTACCTTATTTTCTTTTATTTTCTTTTACTTATCTAATTTTTTTATGTTACATAAGGTGTACAAGCAGTAATATTTGACTAAGGTAATGTTTTGTCAATGTAATTTGCTCTCAATAGTCAGATCGAACGGCACATAGTGTCCAGCATCTTCTACCGAATTATGTAATGTTTGGACTTTACCCCAGAAATACCTACTATGCTTTAAATTGTATTACCTTGTATTTTATGTTATTATTTTTGTTCTCTTTTGGAAAAAATAATAAAAATTGTCAATTTTTCAAAAGAGAGCTAAATGTAGAATTTTTTTTACCTAATGCAGAGAATACATTAAGGTAAAAAAAAAAAAAGTTCTGCCACTTTAATTTGTTGGGCAGGTCCATCTAAATCTGTTAGTCTAACACTAATCTCTCCTTGGATTGACAATGTTGCTGTCCAATGGTGGCTTTGAGTTTCTCCATCCAGAGTGAAGACATTCTAAGACAGAAAGTGTGTTACTGGCCAGATCAACAGATGAAAATAAAGGAAAAAAAACTGCCTAAAAAAGAAAACAAATGCAGCCACCACATCTAAGCATTAGTAAGCTGCAATATAATACATTTTTGTTTTTGGCTTTAACATTGCTTTAATGGTCTAGAAGTGCCTCAGATGTCATGCATTTTTGTTTTTACATTTTTACTCCTGGCCATTGCTTACCATCATTTTTCTTTTCCTACTTTTCATCAAATATTAGATGGTTTTTGACATGAACAGGTAAAACAGTAAATATACCAATACCAAGCATCGTGTTTTCATCATTTTTCCTCAAATCAACAACTAGAGTAAAATGAATTTATCGGGTCTGTCATTTCAGCCAGAACCACCTTGTAAAGCCTGAGATAAAGCATGAAGGTTATATTATGTGAGAGTCCTGCATGCTGGTTATAATAACAGAAGGTATGAATGCAAAAACCCCAAGAGACTTTTATATAGGATTGTCACCGCCAACGTTCACGTGCTGCTCAATGAGCCTGCAGCTTGTTGTTGAGGTGAACTTATAGAGATTTGGGCGAGAACTGGAGAAGTCATACAAAGAGCAAGCTTGAAGGTGTCGGTATTGGCACAGTATTTCCCAGCTTCCGTGGGTCAGACAGGATGCTCAATATTTTAAATGGAAGCTTTAGCAGAGAAAGGAGAAGTGTCAGGCTTCTTTCCTATATAGGTTCTATATAAATAAGAATGTATTTTCTAGGTGTTAGTAAATACTATATATATATATATATATATATATATATATATATATATATATATATATATATATATGCATATACATATTAACCAGTTGTTAGACCTACAGACCTACAGTATATTCCTCTTATGGTCCACAGCAATTCTTATATTTCTGCCACTGGCCTGTTGAACTGCTCATGGCTTACGATAATTAAGTATACTGTTTTTCAGGATAAACAATGCTTTCTTTTGGCAGAATTGTCTTGCAAAAATAAGTTTATTTTTATTTTATTTTTCCCAATCTATAGAAAAAATGATCTAACAAAACAATTTTGTCTAAATTAAGTGGCATTGCTTTGAAGGCTAAGTTCACCTTATTTTACTTCTAAATTTTAGCTCCCCTATGTACCAATATAGCATTAATCTATTTATTTTGCAAAAATAAAATAGCTTTTCTTTAATTCTACACAGGGTTACCTCACTCTCTTCATAGATGTTTAAACACACTGCTGGATTACTTCTGCCCTAATTCCCGGTTAGACTTTCGGTCATGACACAGGAAGGAATTGACCAGCTGATCTCATTAGCACACACCCTGCATCATCCACCTTCAGCTGGACAACTCCTTCCTGTGTCATGACCTAAAGTCTAACCAGGAAGTAAGGCAGAAGTAATCCAGCAGTGTGTTTAAACAGCTATGAAGCGAGTGAGGTAAGCATGTGTAGAATTAAAGAAAAGCTGTTTTATTTTTGCAAAAATAAGTACATTAATGCTATATTGGTAGACAGGGGAGCTGGAATTTAGAAACAAAGAAAAAAAGGTGAACAAAGGTGAACTTAGCCTTTAAGGCTGGCTTCATGCCTATGCACTATGCCAATGTGTGTTGTGTGTTTCATCACTCACTGTACAGAGTGCAGTGCATTACTATGGGGTCTATGCATAGCCATTTATCCAGTGAATCTGCATGTACATTTGTTCTGTGCATGACGGCAAAAATCAATGTACGTTAGGCTATTTTGTCTTCTGAACGAATGCTACTTTCTTATAGACAGTAGTAAAATATGACATTGTGGCCACTAGATTAAGCTGAAGATCATAGGAAAGGCATACGACTTTGTGACAAGAGATGCAATGCAATAATGCTAGAGAACGTAATGTACCCAATGGGCATTAGCAAATTGATATAGCCAACGGGGATTATCAAATAAATGTAACCAATGGGAATTAGAAAACACATGTAATCAATAGCAATTATCAAATAAATGTAACCAATGGGAATTAGAAAACACATGTAATCAATGGGAATTATCAAATAAATGTAACCAATGTGGATGATCAAACAAATGTAACCAATGGGGATTATCAAACAAATATAATCAATAGGAATTAACAAACAAATGTAACCTTTTCTTTAACATGTATTTGTTAATTTTCTATAGCGTTTTCTAGAATTGTTACATTATAGGTCTTCTTACAAAGAGCGATGCATTTCAAAATGCTCCTCAACTCCATCTAGTGCCCACAATGCAGTATTTTACTGCCCATAATAAAAGAACATTCACTCAGAAGCCAAAAGAACATTTGTTTTTGCCCAAGTCACATAGAACAAATGTACATGCAGATTATCTGGACAAAATTGCAATTTTTTTTTTTTTTGGTGTTGCAGTGCTATTGATTTAGATTGACACCCAAACGCACATTTACAGCAGTGGCAGACAGGCCTGGTATCACCAGAACAGGGTGGCACAGACAACTAGCTCTGTCTCACTAACAAAATTGTGTTTATGTGTTTCCTTTATTTTCTGACCCCTTTAATTTGGCCCTCATTTAACGTTATTAACTTTTTTGAGCCTGACACATCTTCTGTAGAGGTTATCTGAATTTTGATAGTTACAGTTTTGTAAGCTGCTTGGTCCCAAACAGTTGCATAACAGTCCTGTATTTGTTTATATTCCTCTTGGTAATGGGGATCTTTTATTTGACACCTTAAGGCATGTTCTGGGGCCAAAAGACAGTGTGTGAAGTCAGGTAGTTCACAGGGCAGCAACTATCAGACTTTAGCTGAAGCAGAACTTTAACCAAAACAACTTGATAAAAAATAATGTTCTTTAGCAAGGAACATACATTCCTTATTAATAATTATGCTACCAAAAATAGTGTGTACTGTAAAGTGGCTCCAGCATTGCTCCTGTTTCTTATTGCCAGAGGCTGCCATTTTGCTGAAGCCCAGAGCCCATGAGTAGCATTAAATTCTTAGGCTATCAGCAGATTGGCCTCTCGTGGCTCTGATTTTCAGCACAAGGACAAAAATGGAGAGCAACTGAGCAGAGCAGGGTTATTGGATTTTACCTCAGGAAACATTAAAAAATCAAATGGATGTTCTTAAAACAAAAAATGTCAAACATAATTCTACTAGTGTATGGTCAGCTTAACTTTTCCCTCTCTGACTCAAACAGAACATTCAGATACAGACATTGTAAGTAACGAGTACGATTACAATGCCATGTAGTAACACCTAGGGATACATGCTGATCACCCCCATGATTTCCAGAGATTCAGTCCCAGGTCTTAGCAAAACGTAATGATAAATCTGAAATGATGGTTTTAACCAGATATAATTCTTAAAATTATAACTGTGTTCATGTGGACTTTAACCACTTCAGCCCCGGAAGGATTTACCCCCTTCCTGACCAGAGCGTTTTTTGCGATTCAGCACTGCGTCGCTTTAATTGACAATTGCGTGGTCGTGCGACGTGGCTCCGAAACAAAATTGACGTCCTTTTTTTCCCACAAATAGAGCTTTCTTTTGGTGGTATTTGATCATCTCTGCGATTTTTATTTTTTGCGCCATAAACAAAATAAGAGCGACAATTTTGAAAAAAAACACATTTTTTTTACATTTTGCTATAATAATTATCCCCAAAAAATATATAAAAAAACATTTTTTCCTCAGTTTAGGCCGATCCCTAATCTTCTACATATTTTTGGTAAAAAAAAATCACAATAAGCGTTTATTGATTTGTTTGCGCAAAAGTTATAGCGTTTACAAAATAGGGGATAGTTTTATGGCATTTTTATTAATAATTTTTTTTTTACTAGTAATGGCGGCGATCAGCGATTTTTATTGTGACTGCAACGTTATGGCGGACATGTCGGACATTTTTTACACATTTTTGGGACCATTGTCATTTATACAGCAATCAGTGCTATAAAAATGCATTGATTCCTGTATAAATGACACTGGCAGTGAAGGGGTTAACCACTAGGGGGCGGGGAGGGGTTAAGTGTTTCCTAGGGGCGTGATTTCTAACTGTCAGGGGGATGGGTTGGTGTGTGACGTCACTGATCTCTGCTCCGATGACAGGGAGAGAGATAGAGTGACACTTGTCACTAGGCAGAACGGGGAGATGCCGTTTACAACGGCATCTCCCCGTTCGTCCTCTCCATGAGGCGATCACGGGTATCCCTGCGGCGATCCAGTCAACACTCACGGAGATCGCGGCAGGCACGCGCGCACACACCGGCAAATTCAAAGTAACGGACGTAAATGTACAGGAGCCGGTCGGGAACCGGTTAAGGGGGTTGTTCTATGCATTAAGGTGAAAAACCTTCTGTGGTGCTGCAGCCCCCCAGAGCCCCCCTTTTTACTTACGTGACCCCAATCCTTCTCTGGCCGGGAACGAGCACACCAGCTTTACCTGGTGTCTCGTGTCTTGAGTGGATAGATTCATAGCAGCGCAGCCATTGGCTCCCGCTGCTGTCAATCAAATCCAATGATGCGGTGCCGGGAGGCAGGGCCGAGTCCTGCATTCTGTGTGAATGGACACAGACGTGGGACTTGGGAGCGCGCCCGCACAGGTGTCCACCAAGGAGAGCGCTTCTCCAACGTGGACACTCGATGCGGGGAGGAGCCACCAGCGCCCCTGAGAGACCCCAGAAGAGGATGATCGGGGCCACTCTGTGCAAAACGAACTGCACAGTGAAGGTAAGTACGACATGTTTGTTTTGTTTTTTTTTTTTTAAACGAGGGTTTACAACCCCTTTAATCATCTAATTTATATATATATATATATATATATATATATATATATATATATACACACACACACAGTTTCTCACAAAAGTGAGTACACCCCTCACAGTTTTGTAAATGTTTCATTATATATTTTCATGTGACAACACTGAAGAAATTACACTTTGCTACAATGTAAAGTAGTGAGTGTACAGCTTGTATAACAATGTAAATTTATATATATGGGAGTATTCCAGTCAGGCTTTGGGAGGTATGTAAATGGTCTTCACCTATAGCAAGGACAATATTCAACTTTAGTCAGAGCTGCACAGTTTGTTTTTATTTACAAACACCCCTTATCTACATAGGCAGTTTGTTTGCAAAGGTGAACTAACCCGCTGGTTATATGCTTCCGGACCACCCACCGCATAGATACAGTGGCAGGGCGACCCGGCTGCGCAAAATCATGTACCTGTAAGTGATTTTTTTGCACACGGTGTAGGGGGCGTGCACGCACCACCAGAGCGCCGCTTCCACTGTGATTGGACAAAGCGGGAGCCAATCAGCAGGTTCAGCGGCAGTGATGGCTGCCGCAACCCGCCGATTGTTCACAGGAGAGACGGAGCAGCAGCCCGCCTATGTAAACAAGGCAGACCGCTAATCTGTCAGGGAGCGAAAGAGAGATATTGTGTTTCAGCTAAGCTGAAACATGGATCTCTATTTTCCTCCATTGTATCGATCCCCCACCCAGTTAGTAAGTCCCTCCCAGGGACACACTAAACCCTTTGATCGCTCTCTAGTGTTTAGCCCTTCCCTGCCAGTGTCATTTATACTGTGACAGTGTATTTTTTTAGCACTGATTACTGTATTGGTGTCACTGGTCCCCAAAAAGTGTCACTTAGGCCCCTTTCACACTGAGGCGCTTCTAAATTGCCAGTAAAACATTCAAGCGCTTTTGAAGAGCTTTTCAAGCGCTTTTGAAGAGCTTTCCATTAATTTCAATGGAAAGGGACGTTTTTTCACTGCCCTGCCAGCCCACTGCCCCAGTGCGAAAGCATTCATTGATTTTAATGCAAATAGGTTTTCGTGAGCTTTTTAGGTGATTTTTAGTGTGAAAGTGCCTCAGTGTGAAAGGGGGCTAAGGCCCCTTTTACACTGGGGTGGGAGGCGCGTCGGCGCAAAAAAGTGGATACAGCAATGGATTTTTTCAGGTTTAAACCATACCAATAAAAAAATGACCATTGTGAGCTTTCTTGCCATCTTATTTGTAATTTGTAGTTCTACTATATATACACAATATACTGTATGTTAGTAAGCACTATACTTTAGGTATCTTTTTTTGGTTCATGCTTCTGGATACTGTGTAATGTAGCAAGTGTTAAGATATTATCCCTCAGCTAACAGTGCACAAATCATAGCTAAAAGTCCCAGATGGTATAAAGCGGTGCTAAACTCCACAAAACATGTCTCTTTTTGCAAAAATAAGCCTGCCTGCTCACAATTTTTGAAAGCAGGACTTTAGTTCTTCTTTATGTGGGAGCTACTGCTCTAGACTAGCAGTCAGTCCCCAGGTCAGAATGTAGAGTATCACAACACAAGGCTAATTCAGCTTAGACTATTACATTGCTAACAGCAAATGATCTGAATACGTTATTATAGGTGTGCTCTTGCCTTTAGAGCAAACTGAAGCCTTTACCACCAAGACCACATTCATAATGAAACACAAGCAGCAAAACTGTGCCTCGGGCTGGTTGGCCCCAGACACTCCCTCAATAGCTCTTACTCTGAATTATGACCATATGTCTAATGACTACACAAATTGTATCACTAAGTCTTATTACGGTTCATGTAACTCCAGCGATTGTGGTATGGTCAGACACGGTGACAGAACTTTGCCTAGGGCCGCAGTTTACTGATCTTTATTTAAAACATTCATGGTATGAAATCAGTACCCAAATCTGCAGCTGATTTGGAGGATAACCCTCTAATCCTTCAGACGTAAATTTTCTTGGACCACATGAACTCAAATTAGATTATTGGTGTTATAATAAGTTATGGCCACCACAGAAGGCAAAATACCTGGCAAGGTGCCCCTGTGAATTTCTAGCACAGTCTGTTTGGATAGACATTAAAGTGGATGTAAACATAAAACTTTTTTTTTATTGAATTAAGACTCATATCTGTTACAGCAGAGGATGTCATTTCATCTGTGCCCAGTCTTGCCACGAAGAGTTAATCCAGTTCTGAGCAATCCTCTTATCTTTCTTCAGTAAGATAAAAACAGACACATAGAGAAATAGGTGTCTGTTCTTCCCCCTTGCTGTGACAGACAGGTGATTTCCTTATCTCATGCATGAGTGTGAGAGAGGCATTCTGTGTACTTCACATCCCCCCTCTTTTCATCTCCAGCTCTTTCAGGATAGGCTGCTCCACACCTCAGCATGACTGGGCATGCTGAAGTCATGTGGTGACTTTCCTGGGTTTTGACTGGATGTTAGTGATCATGGGGCATAATCCACGAGACCAGCAGAAGTTCAGTGTAAGAAATATCAATGCCTGGCCAAGGTGAGTGTAGAGGTGGGCAGAAAATCTACTGACATCACGACTCCACCCACTGAGCCCCGGACAACAGACCTGCCCACAGAATCCGGAGTATTGCAGGGCTACAAACAGCTAAAGGGGAGATATTTGACAGGTAAGAATATATGCAGGAGGCATGTATATCCTTATAAATCAGCACTATGGAAGTTATTTAAAAATGATGACAGTGCGTTTACATCCACTTTAAAGTACGTTATGTTACCAAAAGTATTAGGACGCCTGCCTTTACACGCACATGAATTTTAATGGCATCCCAGTCTTAGTCCTTAGGGTTCAATATTGAGTTGGCCCACCCATTGCAGCTATAATGGCTTCAACTCTCCTGGGAAGGCTGTCCATGGGAATGTTTGCTGCCTGTAACATTGTTCAGCATGACTGGTTTGGTGGTGGGTCAGTGATGGTCTGGGGAGGCATATCCATGGACGGATGCACAGACCTCTACAGGGTAGACAATGGCACCCTGACTGCCATTAGGTATTGAGATGAAATCCTTGGACCCATTGTAAGAGTATGCAGCCAATTCCTGGAGGATGAAGGAACTGATACCATTGAATGGCCCCCATGCTAGCCTGACCTAAATCCAATGTAACACCTCTGGAACATTATGTTTCGGTCCATCCAACGCCACCAGGTTGCACCTCAGTCTGTTCAGGAGTTCAGTGATGCCCTGGTTCAGATCTGGGAGGAAATACCCCAGGACACCATCCGTCGTCTCATTTGGGGCATGTCCCAACATTGTCAGGCAAGCACATAAGCACTTGGGGGCCATACAAACAACTGAGTACCATTTTGAGTTGCTGCAATTAAATTTCAGCAAAATGGACTAGCCTGCTGCATAATTTTTTCACTTTGATTTTGGGGTGTCTTTGAATTCAGCCCTCTGTAGGTTGATAATTTTCATTTTTATCAAACGATGTGGCATCCTTTCCTTCCTAACACATTACCCACTTCATATCAGTATAGATAAACAGCATGATATTTTCCCCATTGAGATCTGAAGTGTTTTTTGAGCAGTGTATAAAGGTGTGGGCACTAACAGTCAAGAATAGCTCATTCCCATGGCTGTTTTGCTTATATATATATATATATATATATATATATATATATATATATATATATATATGTACCGTATATGTGTGTACGTTTGTATAAAAGTAATTCGAGGTAACCAGTAAAGTTTTGAAAAAAGTGGGAGAGGCCTGAAGTAACACAGTGAAGTGAAGAATCCTTTTATTGGGGAACAAGAGTGAATCAAATATAACTGTGAAAACAAAGAACATACAGCATATAAGTCAACAAATAGAATCCATGAGCACAGTGCTGTTGCCTTAGTTACAAAGAAGAAGAGGGTTTTTGGCATTTTCTGAATATCATAGCTGTCAGCATATAGAAAAGGAAATGTAAATTGTAGAGGCATCAAACTACAATATGCCTTGTGTAGCAATTATATAAGCTATATTAAGTTTTACAAAACTGAACTGTTAAATACAATTTGCATAGAGCTGCCAAAACAAAATGTCAAAATTAAAACAAATATAACAATGTGTCATGTACTCAATAAAACTTAAGACACTCACAAAAAAGGAACTCTAAATCCACTTGGGAAAGTCAAGTTGTGACGAAATGTGTCGGTGGGAGGCATACAGCACACATGTTAAGACTATATTCTAACAGCTGAGTGGATCACATTGATGTTGGGCTGCGGAGTATATGTTGATGACCATATTAATTGATACTGGTTTAGTACCTGGATATGAGAGTGCAATTTTTTTGTGATTTAAATTTTTTTTAAGCAGAACTTTGGGAATTACACAAAATGCCCTTTCAAATCCCCCCCAACACACACACACACTGGAAGGCTTAAAGCAATATTAAACCAAAACACAAAAATATATTATATCTCAGCTTACAAATTTTTAGATGGGGTAGCTGCAGTCGTTTTTTCATTGGTGTTCACTTCGTGATTTGGCCAGTTAGTCTGTTTTTCAACTTCCTTTACCAGACCAAGCTGTCCAGAACAAATGGCAATTAGAGGGTTGGAACAAATCACTAACCACTGACAGGGTGCTTATAATATTCATGTATGTAATAATTTATGCCAAAATGAACAAATACTGCTGTAATTGCTTAAAAGTATTAGCTAGAGTTCAGCTTTAACTTGTTAGTGAAGTCCTTCCAAATCTGCTAGTCCATGTAAGACTACCCTCTCCCGAGAGTGACAATGCTGCTGTCCATGGGTGGCTCCATTGCTCCTTCTGGGAAAATCACTGAGCCAATCACACAAGCAGGAAATGATGTTTCTAGGAGGCTTTCTATACACATTATGAGTACAGAACACCTCCGGGTAGCCATATTGCTTTGCATTTTCAGAACATTACAGAGCTGAAGATTGAAAAGGAAAGATAATTTTTAATAACATTCAATTACAATATGACTTGTGTCGCAAATGTATACACTATATAAATTTTTCTTTAGTTGCTATTTTTTCCCCCAGAAAAGTGCAGTTTCCTTTTAACATAATAATTCTATGATTCATTTTTTTTGATTGACAGTGAGTTTGAGAACTAGGAACACACAATTCACCATTCCTAGTTCTCTTCAAGGTTAAAGTTCTCACAGCTATGAGGTGCAATGACGTGCGTATTACCGCACTTGATGGACAGAGATCACCCTTATGAGACAATGAAAACTATTGTTTCCTCTGTATCCTATTCATGCTGCAATGCATCCCAGAGGTGTGGTGCAGTAAGCTGTGATAAAATTCAGACAGCTGCATTTATTGCAGTGTACAGCACAGACTCATAAGTCATGAAACAGCAGCACCATGCTGTTGTATCTGACATGAATGAAGTGTCACTTTTGTGCATTTCAAATAAAGCTGGTGCAAAATAAACACCACCCTCTAACGCCGGCTCACTGCAGCCGGAATAGACAGCTGCTGCACATTAAACTGCTGCAGTTTAGTGTGCGGCAGCTGTCCAGGGTAGTGTGAATGGGCCCTTACATTTGGACTATTCATTTGTATTGGAAACTGCAGGGAAAAGACTAGGGGTAGAGAAATAAGGTAATACCCTATTCCTTGCTTCAGAAGGCTCTGGTGCCCTCCTCTTCTCTCCATTGCTCCAGGGTTGTATGTATGCTCTCACCAGCTATGCATACAATGTAGGGCTATTGTGGCTTGGGGATGGGGGGGGGGGGGGGGGGGTGATGTTGTTTTTTTGTAAATCTCAGGGTTCAGCTTTAAAAAAAGCAACCCAGATAACAAGAAATTGAGCTGCAAGATGGAAAATGACTTGCTAAGACTTGCCAGGCTTCACAAGTTTGTTGCACAATTGCAGCAAGTCTGCATTGCATGACTCCAGATCAACTTTCTTTACAAACATTCTGCAAGTCTGATGCAAGTTCTGGTTCAGTTATGTTGTGAAATAGTCATCCCACCACAGGGGTCACTGTGACTTGCAGAGCTCTTGCTGTAGACTCACCTCTGCAACTTTGCTCTTGCTAGAGACTTGCCACGCAAATTTGCTACAAATTGGAAAAGTGTCAACTAGAACTTGCGCTTCACATGCTCTGCAAGTGTACAACTTGCCAGTGAAAATGTGCAGCAAGTTAACAGACTTACAATTCAACACTAAAATAAATTTGTGGCAAGTTATCCTTGCTATTTGGGAATAATATACTATTAGTTTTTGTTTTGTTGTATTATATCGGATCAAATTCTGTGCAATACTGGAGGCATTATCCATAGATCCATAGACAACACAGCATATTGGGCTTTTCCGCATAATACACCAGGTTGCATACTGTATGATATTAGAAGCATCATCTATGGACATAAGATGGTTTTAAAAGATTTGGAGCAAAGAGCACAAATGCCCTTTTATCATTTTAACCACTAGGCGTCCGCACTATAGCCGAAAGACGGCTACAGCGCGGACTCCAATTGCCGGGAGGGCGTCCCTGGACATCCTCCTGTTTACTTCTGCGATGCACGCTCCCGGGGGCGCGCATCGGGGAAATTCTGTGTTGGCCGTGTCCCTTGGACACAGCCAATCACAGATCGTGCTAAATGGCCAATCAAAGCGGCCATTTAGCACTCGATCCGAGTGTCCAATGAGGGATGATCTCATATGTAAACATATAAGATCATCTCTCATAGCCGGCTCTCTCTCCTCACACAGAGACAGTGTGTGAGGAGGAAGAGTGAACAGCTGCAGCGTGAGTGAAAAAAAAGAAGAAAATACAGTGCCCACAGTACCTGTCAATGCCATCTGTCAGTGCTATCTGGTCCCAGTGCCATCTGTCCCCAGTGCCATCTGTCCCCAGTGCCCCCTGTCAGTGCCACCTGTCAGTGCCACCTGTCAGTGCCATCTGTCCCCAGTGCCACCTGTCCCCAGTTCCACCTGTCAGTGCCACCTGTTCCCAGTGCCACCTGTCAGTGCCATCCGTCCCCAGTGCCATCTGTCATCAGTGCCACATCAGTGTCACGTGTCATCAGTGCCACCTATTAGTGCCATAGGTCATCAGTGCCATGTATTAGTGCCATCTGTCATCAGTGCCACGTATTAGTGCCATCTGTCATCATTGCCACGTATTGGTGCCATCTGTCATGTGTCAAATGTCATCAGTGCCACATATTAGTGCCATCTGTCATCAGTGTCATGTGTCATCAGTGCCGCGTATCAGTGGCATCTGTCATCAGTGCCATCTGTCAGTGTCATGTGCCATCTGTTATCAGTGTCACGTGTCATCAGTGCCACGTATCAGTGCCATCTGTCATCAGTGTCACATGTCATCAGTGCCACGTATTAGTGCCATCTGTCATCAGTGCCACATATTAGTGCCATCTTTCATCAGTGCCACATATTAGTGCCATCTGTCATCAGTGCCACGTGTCATCAGTGCCACATATTAGTGCCATCTGTCATCAGTGCCACGTATTAGTGTCACATGCCACCAGTGCCACTTATCAGTGCCATCTGTCATCAGTGCCACATGAGTGTCACGTGTCATTGTCCTGGTGCTCCAGGGCCTTCAAAAGTGTAATAGGTAGTCAACAAGTTAGATGTGTAATTTATGCTCCTAGAACACCTGATGGTGCTCCCTGCATGTTGGGCCTCTCTATGTGGCCAGGCTGTGAAAAAGTCCCACACATGTGGTATCGTAATACTCAGAAGGAGTAGCAGAATGTATTTTGGTGCATCATTTGTGGTATACACATGCGATGTGAGAGAAAAAACCTATTACAATGACAATTTTGTGGGAAAAAAAAATCTTCATTTTGCAAAGAATTGTGGGAAAAAAAATTACAACATCAAAAACCTCACCATGCATCTTAATAAATACCTTGGAATGTCTACTTTCAAAAAAGGGGTCATTTGGGGGGTATTTGTACTTTCCTGGCTTGTCCGGGTCGCAAGAAATGAGGTATGCCACCAGTACATCAGGTGTGATCAATTTTTTATGATTTGCACCACAGCTTGTAGACTCCATAACTTTCACAAAGTCCAAATAATATCCACTAATTTGGGTTATTTTTACCAAAGATATGTAGCAGTATAAATTGTGGCCAAAATTTATGAAGAAAAATTAATAATTTGCAAAATTTTATCACAGAAACTAAGAAAAATGCTTTTTTTTTCAAAATTTTTGGTCTTTTTTCATTTATAGCGCAAAAAATAAAAAACCCAGAGGTGATCAAATACCACCAAAAGAAAGCTCTATTTGTATGAAAAAAAGTTCAAAAAAATTATTTGGGTACAGTATTACATGACTGAGTAATAGTCATTCAAAGTGTGTGAGCACTGAAAGCTGAAAATTGGTCTGGTCACGAGGGGGGTTTAAGTGGCCAGTTGTCAAGTGGTTAAGATCGTTCCTTTTTGGTGATGACTTTTCGCACAGGTGAAGAAATCACAGGTGGTGTCGTGTGCAGCATACAAAGTGGTTGGAAGATCACAGTTGAACAGAATTGATAGTGTTATTTTGATGTGGAGGGGAATTGTTTTCACTTTTAAACATAGACTTTTTTTAGATTGTATTGTTTTTTTAAGTAGGAGACACATTAATACATTCTTTTTAAATTTGGTGTTTTGCTTTGGCATTACTACATACTGTAATTAATATTTATTTTGAGTGTTTGTTCATTATTTATGTATAGCAGTAGTAACATGATTTCATATTTTTTTCTTAGTATACAACTACATTTTTATTTTAAGGGGAAATTCTTTTCAATATAAGGAATAGCATGCTGGTCTCTGGATCATCTTTCTCGGGAACCAAAAAATGTATCCAATCAAGCACAAAAAAAATGCTAACATTCTAAAATGTACCATTTGTTCTTAAACCAACCTGATGAAGACACCCATGATCTCCAGGTTAGAAAAACAGAGAATATTAATTGGAATGAAATCAGAAATGTAAATTCTTTGTGTTCCATTCTCTTCAATTCCCAGTGCTGTCAAACAGAATTAACAAGATGGAAGAGCCCAATCTCCTTGCCTCATCACAAATATGAAGACTCTATTTCAGCATCAGACTTAGTGTGAAGCTCGCACTGGTGCCAAGAATGAAGTGTTGCAGCAGCACTACTTCTATAAAACAGTGCAGAACATGAGCATAATTGTTAATGAGGTCAAGGAGTTTTGGCAGTCTGTTGTTTAAATCAGAATACCGGACAAGATTTAATGAGGACAATTTTCGGATTTAAAGACTTTTTTTCTGTTCAGCGGAAATAAATTTCTAATGACAAGTATTGGCTTTTATACGTTCAAACTGGTATGCGCTTTTAAAAGAAAAGAAATAAAACATTGGAAACAAAAGTGTTTGCTAAAGTATAATTTACATTTGGGCAACATCATATTAAGCCAGTCTGTTTCTTCCCTTTCCTCCCCTTCTCTGTGGTTGAAATTCATATATCTCCAAAACTATTTGAACTTATTTTTTCACTTTTTTATACACATGTTAAAATGCACATTCTAGACCTGTAGATTATTTAAAATCCATAAAACAGTATATATTTTTTTTAAAGCAGAGTTTCTGGAAAATAAAATGGTAATGAATGCACATTTTTAATCACATATTATCTCAATTGTTTATCAAACCAATATTATTTAATAATAAATACGTGTATAATAAAGTTATTTTTAGTGTATACAAAATCAAATATATTACCATTTTTATTGATAAAAAATACTAATCATGCCAAGCTTTTAAATTGTGCATGCACACTTTTTAGCTAGTCAACCCACAACAATGGAGACCTGACAAATTAATGGGAAATTTTTGTATTACTACAGAAGATAGACATGCAGGGAAATGTCAGTTTCTGCAGAGAGTGATTTCTCCTCATCAGAATGGTGTTTGGTGGCAAGGGTAGCAGGAAAGGTAAGTATATAAGTAGGTTGAAATTCTGGTTATTAAGATAGCTGCTGCCCCAGCCAGGAGGGAAGCAGTTAGCCCATTTCCCACACTGTCTACTGAGCTCTGCCTCTCTGCCCGTGTTGATAATAAAAGAGGGGAGGGCTCTGCCCAGTCAGACAGCATGGGAGAGAAGGCACAGAGAGGACACAGCATGTAATCTCCAGCCACATCACAGAGCTGCAGCAGCTACCAGAGAGATCCTCACCTGCCTCTTGGAACATTCCACATGTAGGCAGATTGCTGGGATTTGCAGTCATCCCTGCAGAACACCAACTCTGGAGGTGTTCCACTGTGGACTCAGGTATTAAAATAGGTAAAATACTGTATATCAAAGAATGAGATATAAAAAAACTATGTTCAGTATCCCTCCCTCAGTGCATACAGAGAAAATATTGATAAAACAATAGTCAGCAGCTGCTATACTAAAACAAGATGCATCAAATATATGTCAAAGAAAAATTTCTAAAACATTAGCAGCGCTAGTGCAAAAATAGCAAATATATAAAAAATATGAAATTGCTTAAGAGTCCACTTAAACAAAGTATCAAATGGTGATCCACTCAGTGAAAGTCCATTAAAAAAAGGCAGGTGAGTATAAACTAGACGATCGTGGAAGAAAATATTAGCAGCGATCCCAAGTCTCCATCACCACATGACTTGTGTCACAGCCCTGTAGGTAATCCACTTACCAGACCCTGCTGATTAACACGCTTATCAATCAAAGGGATAATCGCTGTTCACTGGACACTTTTCATCTGTATTTTGCTCATTACAAGCAATAGATAAAAAAATTCCACATAGCGTAATCCAGTACAACAATTATTTATTATCTCACAAAAAAAACCTCACAATGTTTGCATAATATAAGGGCATGTAACATCAATACTATGTCAGTCGTGCATTCCCCTCTAACCTCTCACCGCTCCCGCGGTGTTCCGGGCAAGGACAGACGAGGATAAGCCGACTCTATAGATAGCTGCGTAGCAACCCTGACGCGTTTCTTTCATCACTTTCGTCAGAGGGCGTCAGGTAAAATACTGTGCACTTTGGAACTGTTATGCTGAGCGTTTCCAGCAAAGCTTTTGAAACTTTGTCTGTTCTTGCTCTGAAGTTACTTAAAGGAGTGCATGGTGGTAATGGCCTATGGAAGAACAGGGCCTGTAATTCACAAACACGGGGTGAAGTGGTGACATGCCATTGCTAGGAGCAACAAGAACAAGAAAAGGATGATATGACAGTCAGAGCGGTACCGGTGGGGGTGACAGGTTTAGTGTATAGTGAGGGGGTCGGTTCATATCCTACCTTGGTGCCCCAGCAACTGGAACTGGACCAGCATGGTGAAGACTCTAGAGACCTAGCCGTATGGTACGGAAGAGAAAAAAGTTAATTATGCGTGTGCATGGGGTCTGCGCTGATGCCAGGCGGAACCTTGTTCTGTCACTGGGAGATAGGTGGCAGAGTCAAACTGAACTGATGGAACGTGACACTGCTCTATGGTGTCTTCTTCAAAATGTTGTATCCTGTGTAGGTGTATCGTGGAACCGGAAGGCACCTATAAGACAGCTTTAGGTTAGGGTACAGAGAAAGCGGGGTGTATGGCTCACTTCTAAGTCAGAGTATCGCCATAAAATCACATGATCGCAGCTTCGCCTGGTCCCGGGCATTAGCTAGCGCATACACCGAAGAGTCCAGAGGAGGGAGAGGAGTGAGGGAGACCAAAAAGTCCCTGTGTGCACTGGACAAGTTGGCCCCACCCACAGGTATTTACTCTTTTGAAGGCACATCTTTTAATCAAATGTTATTTTTACCAAGAAAGTCACATTAAGGTGCACATAGACCTAAGATGGTGGTCAGAACTTGTTAAGAGAATGACCTATACAAACAATGCTGTCACAACACTAAAAGAAGAACATTTAAAAATCCAATGATTAATTCTTGCTTAAAGATCAGTTGGCTATAGGGTGTCTGCTCAGGTCTCAAAACATCTATAAACATTTGACAGGCATGTTTCCCGATACAACCACAATAGGCCAAATATTTTAATCAGAATTTTATGTCTATGGCCTGCCTATATACCAGCATTTTTGGTATTGAAATGTGTCTAAAATACAGCCCTGTCATAAAATGCTAACTTTAAATTTGAGCAAGAACCGGAATTCTGATAATTCCAACCTAACATTTAGTATAAAGTATGATCACCACCAAGGATTCAGGGCCACATAACATACAAATCAAATGTGGCTTGTGTGCATAGACTAACTCAGAATCGCCAAGTCTGAAGAGTGCATTCTAAAGCATAAAGCACTGTACTGAATGAGAGAAAATTAATCAATCTATTGTGGATGGAGGAACCTCCGCTGCCGGCCATTTCATTCAAGAGCCAAGGCACCTGTGGGCTGCCTGAACACCAGTAGTGTATTTAGGTTTTGTGCTGCCCTAGGCCTGACTAAACTTGTGCATCCCCTAATTAAAATAGGACACACCCCTTCCTGTCAAGGCCACACTGCCCTGGAATTTTCAAGTGGGGACAATAGTTCTGGGGGACGGGGGGGGGGGCAATGGATTCATTTAATCTGCATAGATTTCCTCTCACTTCCTGTTTGGCTATGGGGCAGGAAGTGAAGGGAAATCTCTGCAATGGGACAGGGATGGTAAAAAATAAACTGACAGGGGTTATAACCCTCCCTTGCTCTATCCAAAATGAAAAAATCGGCCTGGACCAGGATACAGCGTTGCTGAATACAGCTCAGTCGATTTTTGTTGAGCTGGATGGTGCTTACAGAGCCACTCACAGCTTGAATTTTGGCGCATTTAGCAGAAATCAGCCAAAAATTTGATCTGTCCATGGTCAGCCTTACACATCTAATTTTCTGGCAAATGCCAGGGACTCCAGACTGCAAGCCAAGGCATGAGCAGATCTGACATTAAGATTGACAAACAGTGATTTGCCCATCAATGTGGACAACAGCTATGCAAACCCTTAACATACGGTGTATATATGTTGAAGGAAGTTTTCCTTTATTTTGGAGAAAATAGATACTTGCGTTAAACCAGAATGAGCCTTCTTTGACTGGCCTTGCAAAGACTGCAGAGTTTGTTTCATGGAAGGCTGTGTGGAAGCTCTCATTACGGGAGTCCAAAAGATAATAGAACCAATGGGCATTCCATCTCACTAGCATTCATTGAAAACTAGAATACCCATATAAAAATCCAATGAAACTGTTACAGACTGCCTGGCACCCAGCTCGGGTGCCCTCCACCAAGATACAGCTTCCTCTACTCTGGAACAACGAACCAGGTATTATAGCTGAGAATTGCAACCAAGAACTAGACAACACTAGCTTAGGTGCAAACTGGAACTCTCTTACTGTAAATTCACACAGAATTTATGCTACACAAGATCAGGTAAAAGCTTGATCAGATTATCCTAAACAATGCAATGCAAACTTTAAACAGTAATTTCATCACTACATCTAGCAGTAAAACTAATGAACAGCTAACATATACAGTAAGCTAATCAACAGCTAGCAGCTAGCAGCTAGCAACTAACAGCTAACAGTGATCTAATTAAACAGTAAGCTAATTAACAACTAGACAAGCCTAGGTGACTCAGGTCATTGCCCACCCAGACAGTTTAGCACCAGTTCCCCAGAAAGAAGACCCAGGGCTATCCAAATCTCATTAACCTGCTTTCACTTGTGTAATCTGTCCACTACACAAGTCATCATAAGACAAAACTCATACAATGTCCCAGCAAAGTGGAATTAATTTATCTTTATAGATTTCCTGAGGGAGATTGTTGTTACAGATTTCTGTCCCAAGTGGAAAAGCTTCTACAGGCCTGTCTGCAGAAGGGCCTCCATATTTCCTCTGACCATTAACCTGTACAAGGTTAATTTTACACCTTTCCATCCACTCCAGAAGGGAGGCTTTATTGTCTTTATTCAGAGAGTTAATCCAAGTCTTGCTCTCAGTGTTCCTCACATTGTTGTCCATCATTACAGAATAATCTGCTCTCTCCATGGGATCAGAGGCTGAACTGAGCTCTTTTCCATGCTCTCACCGGGAGAAGCAGACAAAATCCCCAGTCTCCACCATGGGCCATGATCAGTGAGTAGACTAGCCCTGCCCCCTAGTCCCCTCCAAAAGCCCCTGTCTGGGTTGGTTTTGTCACAGAAAACTCCATAAATATATGACTGCTGGCCCTTTCACAAATTAGATATTACAAGCATTATCATGCCATGCCAGTTTCACTTTCTAAATAATTTGGGATTTGTAGTTCATATTTTATATGTCAGATAGTACAGCAATAGGATTTAATCCTCTGGAATGATTTGCTTACGTTTGCATCCAGAAAGTTAGTATTCACAAAGCAGGATACATTACCTTCCAAAAATACAGGTCTGTGATTGCGAGCATTCTTTAATGTGTAAAAATGACACAAAATGTAAAATGTGTTTGAAATGTTGTAATAGAGGTCAGTCTGCAATTTCTTATCTTTATTCCTCTTTATCACGCTTGTAAGAACAACCCTTTCTAGTCAGCAATCATTTATTAGTTGTTAATGGGATACAGAAACATTTCTGAGAAATTTGATCTCCTGTATCGAGTCAAAGACACCAATTTTCATCATTATGGAAATGTCTCTGCAGCACAAGGCCAAGTTTAGAGGGAGATCAAAATGGCTGCTTTTATTCGATTGGAGGCTAATATGTGTGAATATAATCAGTACATATTGCTCCTGGTCTATGTAGGTGTAATGTGGAGGAAAGTAATCTAATCAGAACAACATGCTGCTCTGGGTTAATGTAAGAGTATAGTGGTGGAATGTATTCAGTATATAATACTAAGTACAGGAATAATATAGGAGGTAATCAATATATATTGATCACAGCCACTACAGGGCTACTATGGAAGATGCAATCAATGTATAATTATCACTGTCAGTAATAAACTAATATATGAGATGTAACCAATAGATAATGGTCACAGTTAGTACACAAGATATATAGAGAGTTTAATCAGTATATAACGATCATAGTCAGTACAGGACTAATACAGGGGGTGTAATCAATATATATTGCGCACAACCAGTAAAATAACTAATATGGGGGATGTTTTTAGTATATAATAATCACAGCCCTTAATTAACTAATATAGGGGAAGTAATCAATATTCTGTATAATGATCACAGTTCGTACAGGACTAATATGGGAGGTGTAATCAACATACAGTAAAACCTTGCTTTGAGAGTAACTTGGTTTGAGAGCGTTTTGCAAGACAAGCAAAATGTTTTAATAAATTTTGCCTTCATATACAACATACATACACATAAGAGTAGTGTCATGTCACAACTGGAGTATAAAAAAGAAGAGAGGAACCTCTAAGTGTAGCAATATGGTTACATGTAATGAAGGTACAACATTTAGCAACTTATTGCTACACTTAGAGGTGCCTTTCTTCTCTTTTATACCCTGTAAAAAAATGCTTTGATATACAAGTGCTTTGGATTACAAGCATGTTTCTGGAATGAATTATGCTCGCAAACCAAGGTTTTACTGTATAATGATCATAGACTGTACAGGAGTAATATGGAAGATTTAATTAGTGTGTAATGATTAGGGATGAGCCCGATGTTCGAGTTGAACGTAAGTTCGAATCGAACATCGGGTGTTCACCTGTTCGCCGAACAGCGAACAATATGCGGTGTTTGCGGCAAATTCGAAAGCCGCCGGAACACCATTAAAGTCTATGGGACACTAACATGAAAAATCGAAAGTGCCAATTTTAAAGGCTTATATGCAAGTTATTGTCATAAAAAGTGTTTGGGGACCTGGGTCTTGCCCCAGGGGACATGTATCAATACAATTTTTTTTTTAAAACGGCAATTTTTTTTAATGCTTAAAGTGAAACAATAAAAAGTAAATATTCCTTTAAATATCGTGCCTGGGGGGTGTCCATAGTATGCCTGCAAAGTGGCACATTATTCCCGTGTTTAGAACAGTACCACAGCAAAATGACATTTCTAAAGGAAAAAAAGTAATTTAAAACTGGTTGCAGCTCTAATGAATTGTTGGGTCTCGGCAATATCGATAAAACTCATTAAAAAAAAGAGCATGGGTTCCCCCCCTCCCCCCAGTCCATTACCAGGCCCTTTGGGTCTGGTATTAAAATTAAGGGGAACCCCAACCAAAATTTGAAAAAAAAATTGTGTGGGAGTCCCCCTAAAATCCATACCAGGCCCTTCAGGTCTGGAAAGGAAATTAAGGGGGACCCTGCGCCAATTTAAAAAAAAAAATGGCGTAGGGGTCCCCCCCTAAATCTATGCCAGACCCTTATCCGAGCACGCAACCTGGCAGGCCACAGGAAAAGAGGGGGGGAGAGAGAGCGCCCCCCTCCTGAACCGTACCAGGCCACATGCCCTCAACATGGGGAGGGTGCTTTGGGGTCTGACCCCAAAGCACCTTGCCCCCATGTTGATGGGGACAAGGGCCTCATCCCCACAACCCTTGTCTGGTGGTTGTGGGGATATCCGGCGCGGGGGCTTATCGGAGTCTGGAAGCTCCCTTTAACACGGGACCCCCAGTTTCCGGCCCCCCTCTGTGTGAATTAGTAATGGGGTACACTGTACCCCTACCATTTCACAAAAAAAGTGTCAAAAATGGTAAAAAAAAGACAAGAGACGGCTTGGGACAAGTCCTTTATTAAAAGATACAAAAATAAAAATGCCCCTCGATGTAAGTTCACGCCGCCCAACGGACCGAAAAAGAAAAAAAAAAAGCCGCAACCGATCCGCCTCCACACTCCCGCCGAGTGACGCGTCTTTGCTGTGACAGTTCTTATATAACTGAGGGCGGGGCCACCTGGTGACGTAAACGGGTGACCCCGCCCCCTCTGATGCCACAGGGGCTTCCCCGTGACGGCAGAGGGGGATGGGGTCACCCGTTTACATCACCTGGTGACCCTGCCCTCAGATATATAAAAAAACTGTCACGCGAAGACGCGTCACTCGGAGGGAGCCTCCCATGGAGGCGGATCGGTCCGTCGAGTGGTGTAAATTTACATCAAGGGACATTTTTATTTATTTATTTTTTAATAAAGGACTTGTCCCAAGCTGTCTTTTTTACCATTTTTGCCACTTTTTTTGTGAAATGGTAGTGGTACCTTTGTACCCCATTACCAATTCACACAGGGGAAAAGGCGGGATCTGGGGGTCTCCTTGTTAAAGGGGGCTTCCAGATTCTGATAAGCCCCCCGCCCCCATATGTCCACATCCACCAGGCAAGGGTTTCTCGTCCCCCCCTCTTTTCCTGCGACCTGCCAGGTTGCGTGCTCGGATAAGGGTCTGGTATTGATTTTGGGGGGACCCCTATGTCATTTTTATTTTTAAATTTGGTGAAGAGTTCCCCTTAATTTCCATTCCAGACCTGAAGGGCCTGGTATGGATTTTAGGGGGACCCCCACAAATTTTTTTTTTTTTAATTTTGGTTGGGGTACCCCTAAATATTCATACCAGACACAAAGGGTCTGGTAATGGACTGGGGGGGGGGGGGGACCCATGCTCTTTTTTTTAATGAGTTTTATCTATAATGCCGAGACCCGACAATTCATTACAGCCTCGATCAGTTTTAAATGACTATTTTACTTTAGAAATGTCATTTTGCTGTGGTACTGTTCTAAACACAGGAAAAAGGCACCACTTTTCAGACATACTATAGACACCCCCCAGGCATGATATTTAAAGGAATATTTCATTTTTATTGTTTCACTTTAAGCATTAAAAAATCATTGCTCCTGAAAAAAACAGCCTTTTTAAAAAAAAAATGTTTGCATTGATACATGTCCCCTGGGGCAGGACCCAAACACATTTTATATGACAATGGCTTGCATATAAGCCTTTAAAATGAATACTTTTGATTATTAATGTTCGTGTCCCATAGACTTTAACGGTGTTCGTGTGTTCTGCCAAATTTTTTGGCTGTTCGCATGTTCTTCTGCGAACCGAACAGGGGGGTGTTCGGCGCATCCCTAGTAATGATCAGTCAGTAATGAACTAATATGGGGAATTTAATCATTATATAATGATTACAGTCAGTATGGGATTAATATGGGGGATGTAACAAGTATATAATGATTACAGCCTAATTTGGGGGATATAATCAGTATATATAGACTAAGTTGGGGATGTAACCAATATATAATGATTAACGTTAGTACATGACGGGGGTGCAATCAGTATATAAGGACTAACATGGGAGATGCATTCAGTATATAAGGACTAATATGGGGGATGCATTTAGTATATAAGGACTAATATGGGGGATGTAATCAGTATATAATGATCACACCAGTACACGACTAATATGGGTGGTGATGTCATAAGCATTTAATGATCACAGCTAGTACAGGACTAATTTGAGGGATGTAATCAGTATATAATGATCACAGTCAGTACAGAACTAATATGGGGAATGTAATCATGATATAATGATCACAGTCAGTATGGGATTAATATGGGGAATGTAACAAGTATATAATGATTACAGCCAGTATAGGACCAATATGTGGGTGTATAATGGTACAGTACTAATTTAAAGGATGTAATCAGTATATAACGATCACAGTAAGTACAAGACTAATTAAAAGTGTAATCAGTTTATAATTACCAGTAGAGGACTAGTATAGGGGATGTAGTCAATATATAGTGATCACATTCAGTGCAGGACTAATATGGTATATTGATATGTAGTTTGTATACAGTACAATGTTCCTATATAATGCTGGGTATGTAGTATATAGACAGTACAATGGTTCAAGTTCATGCTGGGTATGTAGTCTGTATACAGCACAATGATTGTAATCATTGTACAGGATCTAATCAGTACACAAAGTGGGGTACTTAAAGTCAGTATACAGTAGAAGGCTCCTATTTAATAAAGACCAGTGATGTGAATGTCATCAGTACTTAACCTATGTTGTGAATGCAAACAATATGCAATACTCCATATTAATAGGAGACTAATGTGCTATAATGTGATCAGTAAACAATGCTCTCAGTCAATACAGGACTAAAGTGGAGGCACATAACCAGTATACAATGCTGCTAATCAATAGAGGATTATGGCAGAACATGTAATCAGTGTACATTGTTACAAGTCAATGAGAATTTTACTGTATATGGGGTACGGATGTAGTTAATATGCAAGGCTTCCTGAGCTAAAAAAATATATAATATCTGATTGGTTTCTACACATGGCTTTGTTTTATACTAAGCTATTAACAAAATCTAGTAGCATTCACTGATGATTTCAGTGTGTGGATTTATATCTTGTCCGAGGGAAGCTTTTGATTCAAGAAATCAGCGTTATTTCGGATGAGTAAATACAATACATGAAACCATTATGCAAATAGAATTCTCCAGCAAAACATGACACCACCTTCCATCTTCAAATGCTTTGTGTTTTTCCCTATTATAAAATGTGTATTTTACGGACAAAATTCTATTATATTTGCAATGGAAATCCATGCACATAACCAAGTCTTATGATTTCCATATCACCACATCCTTTCATTTTATTTGGTTTATTACTTCTCAATGAAATCCATTATTTCTTGTTAATCTGCAGCAGAGTAATCATCTTATATTTATTGGCAAAGTCAGTAACTGCGGGGGGCAGTCACTTTACTTCATTGAAGATGTTAAACAGGCGAAGGTGTTCATTGTGGAAATCCTGATGAACATACAAAAGAACTCCTTTTCCATGTTTATGCTTACCAGTGGAAATTTGATACGATATGTCACTTTTATATCATTTAAGCAGCCAAATTTTAAGAGCTTTTTATAGTTCATTTACAGCCATAGCTTGGCCCATGCCTGTGAAATCTATGGTGTTCATTAGCAGGCAAGTTAAAAAATAGCTATTTGTTTTGCTAATTATGCATTAAGATCATTTACAATTTAGAACAGAGGAATATCTACCAGACAAGCTAATTTGTACATTTCTACATTAAAAGACATAAATTAGGAAAGAACTATGCAGGCTGCCATTGCTGGTCTTCTTTATAAAATGTCAGCTTAAAGCTGTTTATTAAAAGTTTATTAAAAGATAGCATATATAAACCAGCCTTTGTTGACAAATTCAACATCAGTGCTGATAGTACATTTTTCTGCTGCTAGATGTCCTCAGTCTAATGGCCAGATTTATTTAACCCACTTCCTCTGAGCCCAGGTTGTTCTGGACCCTCCCCAGCATGTGCCTGGACAGTGAAAGTAGAAGCAGCACAGTGAAGAGCTTATCTCTCCTTTACTCTGCTTTCTCTTCGTATTAGTATGCTTCTTGTCAGCACATAAATAGGCCTCAAGAGGGTGATACCAGATCAAGTTCAGGTATACTGCTTGCATTTAAAAATACATTTAGTGATGCTTTAATGATTATGGAGCTGCATTAATTTGTTTCTTTTATATCTGCTTAGATCTTGGCACTGCTATGTTTCAGTGTAGGGCTCAATAGTTTTGGCTCAGATCCTGGATGGCCTAATACTTTTGGATAGGACAATATTTGCATAATGTTAATGTGTTGGTGTTACCTATTCTGTGGAACCACTGAGTCACCAGGAATAACAACCAACTAATAGGCAGGACAGATGCCAAAGGTGTGTACGTTCATAGATGGTCAGAGTAAACAGCAGACAGTGGTAGAGTCAGCAGGCTGATAGTCAAAACAGGTGCAGACAAACTGATCCTAAACAGAATCCAGGTTCCAGACAAGTGTACAGAGCACAGATTGACAGTAGAAGAAGTAACAGACTGATGAACAGGATAAGCAAAGAAAAGCTGAGTACAAACACTGCACAAATAATCCAGGGAATTAGCAGATAGACTAACCTATGGATGATGACACACAGGCTAAATGTCTAACAGTCTTCTTAAACTTTTCTAAATGGGGCAGGTGTGTATGGCTGAGCTGCAGTGTTGAACAACAACCAGCAGAAGATGAAAGCACAAAGCTGATCATTATAGTGTGTTAAAGGTAAAGCTGAACTCCAGTCAGGTATAAAAAGCCTGCTACTTGGCTGCCATGTTGCCCTATTTGCATCATAACTTTCAGCAACTGACCAGCAACAAATGTTATGTAAATAAGAATTTCAGACTTTAGCAATAGCAGCTCCCTCAAGACAGGTTTCTATCCTTCATTTACCAATCATTTACCAATCTATCAAAGTTGAATAGGGGAAAGTGACTTGTTATTTTGAGAAATACAATCTTTCTCCCAGACAATTTCAATCACAGAGCCAAGAGTTCCCAAACTGTGGTTGGGAAAGTCACAAGATCCTTATCAACACTACCACTAGTCCTTTTGGGCCTGCTTCTGGGAATCAGCGTGACAACCCTTGTGCCTGGTCCAAAGATGGATGCTTAAGTTATGCTTCCAACATATGTTTTCCCCATTTCAGATATCATCTGAATACAGCATCAGCATACAAGAAAAAAACATTATGGAGTTGATTTACTAATACCGGAGAGTGCAAAATCTGGTGCAGCTGTGCATGGTAGCCAATCAGCTTCTAGCTTCAGCTTGTTCAAGTAGCCTTTGACAAAAATCTGGAAGCCAATTGGTTTCTTTAAAGATCTGTACCAGATGTTGCACTCTCTAATCTTAGTAAATCAACCTCTATATGTTCTGGACACGTTATTGGCAGGTAACACACTTCCAGGCTGTAAAAGGCAAAAAAATGGATGGTCTTATTATGCACAACATACATCATTGGTTACCTGTGAATCTGGGTTGTTTGTTGGCATGAATACTAATCCAGCACAAAACAAAGGGTATCGGCATGACAACCCCTGTAGTCCAAAGATGTATGCTTAAGTTAAGCTTCCTACATACCTTTTCCTCTTTTCAGATATCATCTGAATACAGGATCAGCATACAAAAAGGTTACATTATGGGGAAGATTTACTAAAGCTGGAGCACTCAGAAACAGGTGCTGCTGTGCATGGTAGCCAATCAGCTTCTAACTTCAGTTTGTTCAATTAAGCTTTGACAATAAAACATGGAAGCTCATTGATTTCTATGCAGAGCTGCACCACATTTTGCATGTTCCAGGTTTAGTAAATCTCCCCCATGTGCACTGGAAATGTTATTAGTAGGTAATACACCTCCAGGCCATAAAAGGAAAAAAATGGCTAGTCTTATCATGCAATACTGTACATACATCAATGGTCCTTTATAAGCCAAAAAATCTAAAAAGTCCATACATTTCAGAGGGGCTGAATAACAAAATGCCCCTACAATTATGTAGTCCCAACAAATTAAATAGTCCCAACAAAGAAATGAAAGTTGGTTTCAAAGAAAACCAGACATGCAGATCTCACACTTCACACCCAAAGTGCCCCACCAACCCCCCTTAGTGAGAATGACTCACTGGACAAATTTGCCTCACATTGAATGCTCGGCAAGTAACGATTGGTTTAAACACTACTCCTGATATTCCATCTGGTTTGTGGGAGTTCAACTTGCTTCAGTAGTTTCCCATTCATAAATTGCTCAGACTTGTCCTTCTCCATCATACAGGCCTCCCTTCCTTTTTCCACAGCCTTGCTGTCAGACAGGGGGCACAGCATAGCCTACCAAGCACATGTGTGTCAGGGAACAATCCGCAGAAGAACTGGCATAGCTGGTAAAGCCCAGCAGAATCGCAGATTGGCGAACAGAAATTTGCAAATGCTAATATGCATGCGCGCACGGGCATGAATGGGCAAGAAGATTCATGTGCCAAAGCGAACGCAATGCATGACAGACTCTGGCACCAAGTGGCCTGTTTAAAGCCAGCAGCATCAACCACTAATTGTTGTATGATCTTCAGCTACCCCGTGTGTTCCTGAGTTTCCATTTCTATTGTTATTGGTTTTCCTGTTATCGATCCGGCTTGCCTTTGACCTGTCTTGTCTTCACTCCTGGCTTTGACCCTTGGCTTGTTCCTGTGACCCCGCACCTGCCTCCTGATCCCTGTATGAACCCTGTCTTGCTCTTCTGATTTTGCTGCTGCCTGACTACTAGTGTATGACCTTGGCTGACTCCTGGCTCTGCTTGCTGCCTTAGTCCTGACTGATATCCTGTGTATGACTTCTGGCCTGGCTCCTGACTTTGTTCCTGGCTCTCCCTGCTGCCAGGTCTCACCTGGTACTCCTGAGGGACCTCTGCCCAGCAGTGCATCCTGCTCATCAGCCACCACCCAGTGGTCATCGCCTCATCATCTCAGCCTATTGCAGCTGGCAACCCCTGCTTCTCTGAGCATAGCACTCCCTGTTACCACCTTCAGGTGGTAAGGGAAGTCTGTGTGATGCAGAAGGACGAGTCTGAGGAATTCATCAATGGGAAGCAAGTTGAACTTCCAGGAACCTAAAGGAATATCAGGAGTGGTGTTTATACCAAGCGTTGTTTGCCAAGCATTCAATGTGAGGCAATTTTGTCCAGTTAATCATTTTCACTAAGGTGGTTTGGTGGAGCACATTGGGTGAGTTTTGAAGTGTGAGATCTGCACTTCTGCCTTTTTTTGACACGAACTAAAACAACTTTCATTTCTTTGTTGGGACTATTTGGCACTTATAATTGTATGGACATTTTGCTATCTAGCGCCTCTGAAATCTTTGAACTTTTTAGATTTTTCGGCTTATTAAAATACAATCATAAGATAAGAAGGCTGTGGAGAGATTATTATTGTGTTGTATTTTGCATTGCAGCTTTGTGATAAATTGATATACATCATTGGTTACCTGTGAATCTTCATTGTTTGTTGGCATGAATACTAATCCAGCACAAAGTGGCCTTTTCAAATAAATTGCATTCTTGTAAATATCCAAGAAAAAAAAAGGATTCTGGCACAATTCTGCAGTTGAAAAATGCACTCTGAAATTTCAAGACAATAACTTCTTCTCTCTGTATATACTTTCCTGATCTGATTTCCTAAATGATATTTTGTCATTCTTACAAAGCTTAACTCAGGGGTATGTACTGCGCTCTAACGGTAGTGTTTTTATGTGTCAGCACTGTTGACATTCATAAACTCTGTCTTTCAGTTTGTTCTAGCTATTGTCTGCTCTTTCCTGCTCACGCCACATGATCCATTGAGCTACAGAGACCCTCACAACAGAACCACTGATAAATGTTACCTACCCTGCTGTGTACCTTCCTTGTCTTGTTCCTGTACATAGCTGACCCTTGACTTGAACCTCACCGGCATCCACTGTTGTCCTTTTTTACTATCTACAGAGGTGATTGCTACTCCAGGCTGATAACCCATCCAAAATTTGTATTATGTTATATATCTCTGCTATGAAGGCTGGAATCAGAAAGCCTTATTTCCCACTAAAGTTTCATTCGACTGTACTGCAACTAGTAATATGCTGTGCTTCTGAAGAGAACTGTATAAAATCTATTTCTTAGGTTATAATAAGAATTTCATAGATTTCTACTTTATTGTTAGCTCCCATATGGTCTGCAGCTTGCCGCTTCCTTGACAGTTCTCTCATTTTAAACTACACCTCCAGCTTCCCGCTTAGCTCCACTAGACTACTGTTCAGGGCGCTCCCTCCCTGTCTCTATTACTTTTGAGATGTGTAAGTCTGATTGAGTCCATGCTGCGTACCTTCTAGCAGGTTTTTTTTTTTTTTTTCATCCACCACATATTCATCCAGCACTAGCTTTCCATGTCCTAGGGCTTTTATATCTACAGGATTTGAACTATACATACCATATGAGCCTGCTTCATCAACATGAAACTCGGTAAGTTCTATGTGTTTTTTTTTTTCCTGTGAAAATCATTGATCATTGGGTGCCTAGAATCTTTGAAGGCTTCCAAGAGGAACATTTTGTCTCATAAAGAAGAAGATTCCACAAAAATGTGCAAAGTGTTAATGGTGTCTTGAAAGGAAATTTCAGCTTATGCGCAAAGTAATATGATTTAATACCAGCACAAGATAAAATATACACTTGGGTCTTTGTATATTCTCTGGCGCCATAAAGTTTCTTAATGGATCCTAGATTTAAGTGACTCAATTCTAGTTTGTTGACCCCTAGCAGTGAAGTGTTGTACCATAGCAGTATGAAAAAAAAAATGTAGACTATACCTTTCCTTTCCTAACTTAATATATTCTAGGGTGCAAGATTTCGAAATAAAAATACGTTTTCTTCTTAAAACATACTTACAAATAACTGAAAAATATAAACACAAGTATAGCGAACAACTAAAAAAACAAGAACAAATAAGGGGTCAATAAAAAAGATGTAAAATACAGACAAGTGGTCAAAGAAGCTATTTACAAACTAGTTATGTTAGAGTTTGGTTTAAAGTAAAGTTTTCCCCTCTGCCTGTTGCAATAATGTTGACACCCAATGTGGGCCCCCAAAGGTACCTTGAGCACATGTTACATTTGCCATTCAGCCAATAACGGCAGCCAGGGGCCTCTGCAGATCTTCCTAAAACATAAAATTAAAGTGATATTAAACCCATTTTTATACATTAGATGCTCAGAGTGGGACTTGTATTGCCTGTAGCTTGTTCTGCCATATTTTTCCCCTGTCCTCATCTTTTCCTCTCTCCCTCGATTGCTGGTTTTGGCTTCCATTGTAAGGTTGGTTCCCTGCATTCCAGGGTCCTATGGAGCCACCCTTATATGCATGCTTTGGGCAGAGAGAGACCCCAAGCCTGCCTATGGCACTGCCTGAACCAACATGCAAAGACAACGAGCGAGGACTGATGGGGCATACATGCACAGTGGCAAAGATGGCAGTGGAATTTTGGGACATATAGTCTCAAAGAGGGACAGGGGAATTTCCTCTGACATGATGATTCATGGAAGTGGCAAACTTGAGCTGTAGTGGTGAACAAATAAAATGCGTTTGTGGACATTTGTTTGCAAAAGCTTTTATGCTCTACAGCAGAAGTCTCCAAACTTTTCAATATGAGGGCCACATATATTTTATAAATAACTGTGGGCTGAAAAAAATCCCCATCGAGTTCCCCATTACATTTGGGTAACCAGGAAAGACCCCCTTGCATAAGTGTTCCTATCAGAGTTCCCGCCCTAAATAAGACCATCTTACATCAGGAATCCCATTAGAATCCCCCCTTACATCAGGGTTCCCCTCACAGCCCCCTTCCATCAGGGTCCCCACCAGAGCCCCCCCTTACATCAGAGTCTGCCTTAGAAGTCCCCCCTTCCATCAGGGTCCCCATTACATCTGGATCCCTATCAGAGTTCCCCCTCACATCAGGGTTCCCATCTGAGCCCCACCTTAAATCAGAGTCCCCCTTATATCAAGGTCCCCATTAGAGCCTCCTCTTACATTAGCATCCCCAGTCCTCATCAGAGCCCCATCCATCAGGGTCCCCGTCAGAGTCTCCCCATACATCAGAAGCAGAGACCATAGGCAGCCTCTGCTGACCTTTATCCTCAATCAGTGCACATTGAGAAAATGCAACTGACCCTAGCTGCAGGCCAGATAAAACCTTGAAGCAGGACAGATGTGGCCCACGAGGAGTAGTTTGGAGACCCCTATTCTACAGCTATATAAAAATGTAATGAAGCAAAGGAATTTGAAGCTTTAAGACTACTTTAGAGTTCTGCTGACTATGGGCAGAAACCAAAAACATTAAAAGATACCAGTATTGGGTACAGTACTTATTATAACGAGGTGTTGCCTATTTCTGCAGCTAGAAGTACTGTTGAAAGGGGAAAAAAATGTTTAAAATGTATAAGAGGGAGTTTGAACCTGTCCAGTTGTGTTGACGGATGTGGTATCTCCACTGAGAAGCGGCAGCAGCTGTCTGCTGTATACAAACATTAAGTTCTATAAAATGTGATTGTCTTCCATTGTCTGCCAGTTATCCTGCGTTCTCCCTACCAGTATTAGCTGTATGCCACCAACACAAGCCTTCTTTCTGCGCTCAGTATCATCATGTATTAGATCTTGTGTATTCTGAGCCATCTGTTCCTAGCTGATGGAGGAAGGCTCAGTATACCATCTCTACACAGTAACTTCATTATTGGAGAATAAAGCTTGATCACAATGGAGCTCAGATGCAGCCTTGTGAGTTTGTACAGAGATTCTTCTTCCAAACCATTGAAATGCCCTTGGAAATGTTTTTCTTTAACCATTTCACAGCAGCTGTCTGCCTCATCAAACCTTCATGAATAATCAGATCTCATTCCTTTTCCCAGTAAGCTGCCTTCCGGGAGAGATATTGTGTCTCCAGGTAATTTTCCATGAACCTTTTGTAACTGATAAAGTGTTTATAAATGTGACTCCAGAGTTTTCGCAACATACTTGTCTTTGCCGTTGCTAGGATCCCACTCCACGTTCACATCTACTTGAGGCTTTTATAATTGCTGGTCCTTTAATCAACCCATAGAATCCTTTCAATGTCACTTATGAATCACAGTGTTTCAGTACTAGAAGGTCACAGAGTTCTCTATTTAGAAACACAAAAAATTATGCGTAAAAACAGACATAAAAATCATCATTGTTCCATTAGTTTATCGTCTCCCGGTTGCACGATGTGAATCATAAAGCAGATCGCAGCTCCATCTAATGTCAAACACCAGCAAATTGCATCTAAAGAACACATGGCAAATACAAGCATGATGACAACCTCCACAAATTGACATACGGCAGAAAGATATATATATATATATATATATATATATATATATATATATACATAGGAGTGTTTACTTCCAACTCAAGTGGCTTCCAACACAGCTCCACAGCTCAGCAGTCATGATAATAGCTCCCATGTGCTGCTGTTTTATGTTAGCTGGATGTGGATGGTCAGTGTTTCATCATTACTTTTACTGGGCAGCACTAGGCCATGCTCAGTCAACTTCATTTATTCAATTATTCATTTATAGAAATAATTTAGGAAGGTATGAACTATGTGAAATGACCAGTAACTTGCATTCCTAATTAAAGCAGAACTAAACTGTCCTATCCTTTTATAGCCAAGGGAGCTTCCATCTTAGCATCTGTTTGATCTTGAAGCGGTTGTAAACCTCAGACATGAAATATGAATAAAGCACATCCCTCTATAGTGTGAACTTTTCTCAATTAGGAACACTAAGGCTGGGTTCACATTTTGAGACTTGGATGCGAAATTACCCGCATCCAATTCGCATAGCAGGAGATTGTGACCGGCTCTCTATGGAACTGGTTCACACATCTCCGCAGTGGCTCTGGTGCAATTTGCATGGGGTCCTGTGCGTCTTTTGGTCCATTTCAGGTCTGAATTCAGCCAAAAATTTGGACTGAAATCGGACCTGAAATGGTGAATGGAGACGCACCGGACTCCTGGTGTGAGCTGCAGCGTTCTCCAGTGTGAACCCAGCCCTAGTGTTATTTCTGTCTGCTGCTTCATTCCTCTGCTATCAGCATGAATTACCTCTGACAAGTTTTCCTGATGCCAAGAGAAAAATGGCGACTGGGGAAGGACCTCCAGCAGATTGACAGCCTCTGCTTTGTTCCTAAGTGGTGTCTGAAGGAGTGTGTATCTCATCCCTCCAATCAGCTCACAGATCTCTCCTCACTGAGCTCTGAAGAGTGTAACTTCAGATCTCCACACCGTTTTTTCTGAACTCTTTGACAAGCATATAAATTCAGCACTTTGAACAGATGCAGTGATGAGAAGACAGCAGATAGACAGACACAACTTATGTAGATGGATTTGTTTCATCCCTGTGTATCACCTGAGTTCACTTCACTGGGTATATGTGAGGGTCTACATCCACTTTAACCACTTCAAGACTGCGCTATAGCCAAAAGAAAGTTACAGCGCAGCTCTCTTCTTCTAGGAGGGCGCCCATGGACATCCTTCCAGAGCCACTCCCCCCACGCGCCCCCTGAGGCATGTATCCTGCGCACTCTGTAAACGCTGTGTCCTTTGGACACAGCTTATCACAGATCATGGTAAAGGGCCAATCACAGTGGAACTTTACCATGTGATCAGCTGTCAGATCACTTACTGGAAACAGGTCTGGGGCATGCACTCGCATCACCGGCAGCTCATTCCCGCTATTGTTCACACAGGTCGCCGTTCTGTCAGTAGGGAAGGCATTGATCCTGTGTTCATGCAAAGCAGGGACACGTTTTTATGCCTTCCCTTACTAAAAGCAACCGGATCTAGTCCCCATCATTCTCAATTCCGTTTCATTGATTCATCCTTGTTTACATATCCTGTGTTTTATTGTTATTCTATGTGTCATTTCCTTGTCCTCATCAGCATTCGGTTTTAATAATTTTTTATATCTAGCTTGTTTTTATTAAATATACTCATATTTTATTCAGCCCGTTTTTATTAAATATACTTATACTTTATTCCCATTTAGCTATATATGTTTTGATTTTCAATTAGGCAGTATGCACTTTCCCAGGTCATTTTTATTATTGTGGCCAGCTCTGAGAAAATGGCTGCTGTTGCAGCTTCAGGAAAATGGCTGACATACTGAGTAAATAGGAAGACTCCTAGAAAATGGCCACCACCATGTTTTGCTATGCAGACTCCAACAAAATGCCTGCGGTCACATTGCATGACGATTAGCCTATATAAGGATACTTCACTTGTTAGCCTCTATCCCCTGATGAAGTCAGGTAACCCGGGATGATGCGTGTGGGGTGGGCGTACCTGTAAGTCCCCTTTAATTTAAGGGCTAGTGGGAGTGCACACACCGCCGGCACGCCACGTACTGCGTGACCGTGCCCGCGGGTCCCGCGATCGTGTCACGGAGCGGTAGAATGTAAACAGGGCATTTCCCTGTTCTGCCTAGCAACATGACAGAGATCTACTGCTCCCTGTAATCGGGAGCAGTGATCCCTGTCATGTTGTAGTGAGCACATCCCCCCACAGTTAGAATCCCTCCCTAGGACACACTTAACCCCTTGATCGCCCCTAGTGTTTAACTCCTTCCCTGCCAGTGTCATTTACACAGTAATCAGTTAATTTTTATAGCACTGGTCACTGTATAAATGACAATGATCCCAAAATAGTGTCAAATGTGTCCGTCACAATGTTGCAGTCATGATAAAAATCGCAGATCGCCGCCATTACTAATAGTAAAAATGCCATAAATCTATTTTGTAGACACTATAACTTTTGCCCAAACCAATCAATATACGCTTATTGCAAATTTTTTTTACCAAAAAATATGTAGAAGAATACATATCGGCCTAAACTGAAGAAAAAAATTGTTTTTATATATTTTTTGGGGGGGTATTTATTATAGCAAAAAGTAACAAATATTGCTTTTTTTTCAAAATTGTCACTCTTTTTTTGTTTATAGCACAAAAAATAAAAAAACACAGAGGTGATCAAATACCACCAAAAGAAAGCTCTATTTGTAGGAAAAAAAGGACGTCAATTATGTTTGGGTGCAACGTCCCACAACCGTGCAATTGTCAGTTAAAGCGACAGTGCCATATTGCAAAAAGTGCTCTGGTCAGGAAGGGGGTTAATCCTTCTGGGGGTTAAAGTGGTTAAGGAGTTATATGCAGTGGACTTTGGCGTTTTGACTGCCATCTTGTGTTCATTTTGAGTACTTCACTGTTGCACTTTAGAAGTCACATTCAGTTTACACTAATGCCCCGTACACACGATCGGACATTGATCGGACATTCCGACAACAAAATCCATCAGATTTTTTCCGACCGATTTTGGGCCAAACTTGTCTTGCATACACACAGTCGCACAAAGTTGTCGGAAAATCCGATCGTTCTGAACGCGGTGACGTAAACCACATACATCAGGACTATAAACGGGGCAGTAGCCAATAGCTTTCGTCTCTTACCTTATTCTGAGCATGCGTGGCACTTTGTGCGTCGGATTTGTGTACACATGATCGGAATTTAAACGATCGGATTTTGTTGTCGGAAAATTTTATATCCTGCTCTCAAACTTTGTGTGTCGGAAATTCCGATGGAAAAAGTCCGATGGAGTCCACACACGATCGGAATTTCCGACAACATAATCCGATCGCACTTTTTCCCTCGGAAAATCCGACCGTGTGTACAGGGCATAAGGGGGAGATTTACTAAAACTGGAGTGCTCACAGTCTGGTGCAGCTGTGCATGTTAGCTAACCAGCTTCTAACCTCAGTTTGTTCAATGAAGCTTTGGCAATATAACCTGGAAGCTGATTGGTTTCTCTGCAGAAGTGAGCATAATTTTGCACTCTCCAGCTTTAGTAAATAAACCCCTAAGAGTTGAATCTCTATCGTATGTTTGAATCTTAATTTTTATCATTTATGTATATTGTGTAGTTTATTTGTTAAGCCTCGTACACACGATCGGATTTTCCGACGGGAAATGTGTGATGACAGGCTGTTGGTGGAAAATCCGACCATGTGTATGCTCCATCGGACAATTGTTGTCGGATTTTATGTGGACAAATGTTGGATAGCAAGTTTTAAAATTTTCTGCAGACAAATGTCTGTTGTTGGATTTTCCAAGCGTGTGTACACAAGTCCGTCGTACAAAAGTCTAAAGTACAAACACGCATGTTCAGAAGCAAGGACTAGCCAGAAGCGGTCGGTCTTGTAAACCAGCATTCGTAATGGAGAATTAACATTCGTGACGTGGCAAATTATGAAATCTCCAACTGCAGCGCACAATTCTCTTCTGCTTTAATGGGATAATAATGAAGCTGCTTTGCTGGTGATACTGATGGAGTTATTGCAAACAAATTTTCAAGGGCTTTTTTTTTCTAGTGATATCAAGAATAATATTATTTTTTTATTTTATTTTTTTGGGGGCAAGTTACCACAACACCATTATCCCGTCGTTTTTAAGATCAAAGATACAACTATGTTGGTGTAACTGCCTACTGCCAAACTGTCATTTGAAGTAAAACTCATAGCCAAGTATTATTCTACACATTTTTTTTATTGTGCATTAAAAATATAAAACAGATAAAATTAGACATGCTATCTGCCAATAGAACTTAACCAAAAAGTGCATTCTATGCATCCAAAAATATAGAAAATATACCAAATCAAATCATTATTCAACTCAAAAAATAATGTCAAAGCAATAACTCCAAGGCCAATAATAAATAACACGTTATCGTCTCCGATTCGGCAACATGTCTGGTTGACGAATGGCCATTCAGAAATGAACTGAAAAGCGCGAAATGAAAAGCGCAAAATGAAAAGCGCAAAATGAAAAGCGCGAATCAACACTCACCAAACTTCTACTAACACGAACTTAGCAGAAGGAGCCCAAAGGGTGGTGCTAAAGAGCTGAAAAACCATGTAGTACGTCACTACGTTCATGACTGTTGGCCAACAATTGTGTGCCATGTGTATGCAAGACAAGTTTGGGCCAACGCCCTTCAGACAAAAGTCCAACGGTTTTGTTGGCCAACAATCCGATCGTGTGTACGAGGCTTTACAGTGCAGCACCATTCATTAGCACTGTATAATTTTTGGTTCCGGAGTCACCTTATCGGAGCTTGCAGCAGCTACACTTCTATCTATATTTATTCACCGTCATCTATAGTGATAGCGTGGGAGTAGACACTATAACTTTTGCGCAAACCAATTAATATACGCTTATTGAGATTTCTTTTACCAACACTATGTAGCAGAATACATATTGGCCTAAATTGATGAAAAAATTCAATTTTTTCATTTCTTTTTATTGGATATGTTCTATAGCAGATAGTAGAAAAAAATTGTTTTTTTTTCAAAATTGTCTGGTTTTTTTTTGTTTATAGCTCAAAAAATAAAAACCACAGAGGTGATCAAATACCACCAAAAGAAAGCTCTATTTGTGGAAAAAAAAAAGGACATCAATTTTATTTGGGTACAGCGCCGTACAACCACGCAATTGTCATTTAAAATAACGCAGTGCCATATTGTAAAAAATGGCCTGGTCATGAAGTATATCTTCCGGAGCGCAAGTGGTTAAACCATCCAAAAGGAAAAAAAAGTGTTTACATTTAGTTCCACTTTAACACACGCAATGACCTCCAGAACCAGTCCGAAAAAATTATATACAGACTTGCTGAGTGTATACTTATATTCATATATTATAAATACCAAAACCATGGCCCCAACCACCCCCCCCCCCCCCAAAAAAAAAAACAAAAAAAACAAACAATTTATTAGACTATTATATTAAAATCATAATAAATCATAATCAACGTATCAACTTATTAGTATCTGTCAAAAGATTTTTATTGTCTCTGTTGCAGTTTAGGTTAAAACTTACAGGTCTTGCCCCTCCCCTAACCTGTGATTGGATGGTGCAAGGATTAACAGCACACTGATGAGCTCACCTTTCTGCTCTCTCCTCTCTTGTCAACACATGAGCACTGCAGCACAGTTGGCTGGCTCCTTGTACTTCTTTTATCTTTCCAAGTCAAAGCTCTGCTGTTATAGTAGACCTCAAAAGGCTGATACCAGGTCATATGTGAGAACTAACACTGCTTGCAAAGAAAAAAAAATACCTTCAATGATGTAATAATGATTACAGAGCTGCTTTAATGTGTGTCTTTTTATATCTGCCTGAAATTCAGCTTTAAGATTGCTACACTAAAAAAAGATTTGATCTGCGTTTGATGGGTTAGTGGACTTTGCCCATCATTACTGCTCTATGTTTGGATTTACTGCATAAGCCTGTTGGGACCGTTACCTACAGAAAGGCAGAGCCTGATTAGTTGCTGCATGTAACATCAGCATTTCCTTATGTTCAGTCAGATCTCATTCTGCTTCAGCTGATCGTCTGCATTCTCCTCAATTCTTATTCTCCTGACAGCCTTGTCCACTGTGCGTAGGCGGCGGATGTTCTAAGGAAGAGGGTATTTATAACAACAAGGAGATTGGGAAACTGAGGTGACCTAGGGATGGTGTCTTTACATATGGGATACACTCTCTAAAGAAATGATAGACAAGTATATAAAAAAAAAAACAATAATCAACATATGGACATTGTAAAGGATTAGAAGAAGGATTACATTCCTACACAAACAGATGATTGTAAGACATAATTTAAAAGTAAAACAAATCCATGCAGTTAGCATTATCAGAGCTGCTCCTACCATGGGAAAAGACGAGAAACTGAAACCAGGTTGACCGCTGCTTTGACGTGCAGCAGTCTTATTTTATGAACACAACTTAAATAAGAAATGTACTGTATGTATTACCCAAAGGCAACCAATCAGATTTATGCTTCCAATCTCCAAATGTCATTTTTTAATTCAGTTTGAGCCCCATTGGTAGCTAAGGAGCAAAACATACAATTCTTGCTTAACAGGTAGAAGGACAGAGACATTGACAGAAGGCCCAAGTTTCTCAGTAGGTAACCTGAAATTAGCTGCTTCTCGAAATCTATATTATTACATTATTACTACATTATTACAACAGCGTCACAAATGCAACAATGGAAACCTCAACTGCTGCAGCATATGGACCTAAATATTACAATAGGCACACTATAGTCAAATTCAATGGACCACTTGGTCTTTTTTCTGCTTTTTTCTATTGCTTGGGACAAACATAAATCTATTCTCAGAGAAAGAAAGAAAGAAAGAAAGAAAGAAAGAAAGAAAGAAAGAAAGAAAGAAAGAAAGAAAGAAAGAAAGAAAGAAAGAGAGAAAGAGAGAAAGAGAGAAAGAGAGAAAGAGAGAAAGAAAGAAAGAAAGAAAGAAAGAAAGAAAGAAAGAAAGAAAGAAAGAAAGAAAGAAAGAAAGAAAGAAAGAAAGAAAGAAAGAAAGGAAACAGATTGATGGACCACTTGTTTTTTTTCTGATGTCACTTTTCTATGTTTTCTATGCTCTGTCTATCAAGCCTAAACCAAATGTGCACAAGGCGCAACAAAATATTCACCAACTTCACACCTCTGTTGTCTGGAGCTAGCAGGCCTGTCCAAGTCTAGTACATTTATCTTCCCTCATCAGTCTCTATATGATGGTTGTGAACTTGAGGAATAATGTGTAACCCAGTGCATGTTCCCAGGATGGCAATTCCCAGTACATGCAGCAGACTTTAAAGCAATGGCTTGAGCCCCAAAGGAGAAGGTTAGATATTTCCACACATAGGAAGCATGGTGTTCTATGGGCAATTTTACTATGGTAGTGACTGAAATTTGGTTTCTCCATTTAAAGGTGATCAGTGTCAGTTGACCAGCAAGTCAATAGCCATTGTTGTCAGACCTCCAAGTCAACCCGCCATTGTTTTTCTACAAATGTAACCTGGCTTTAATAATCTAAACACCTCAAAAAGCTGGAACCCTACTTATGGTACCAATGCAAAAACCGTGCACCAGTTCTCTGATCCCAGTTAAGATAAACTATCCAGGGCTGAAATACAAAGGCAAGTCCTACTGTGCCATACATAGCAGAGCATCCTGGGATATGCATTTTCTCCCACTAGAAATGAGAAGATTCCTATAAAATGAATAGCTTATTGCAGCCCAATTCACTCTTTTCTTCTATTCACGATATGAAGATATTAAAACCTTTAAGAGCTAGTCTGCATATAATGGACACATCCGGTGCTAGTTTAAGTTCAATAGTAAATGCATTCAACAAAGGCAAGGTACATTGATTGTGCTTTTTCCACTTCATATTTGATGTGTGTTCAAGCGTCTCTTTTTGTACTCTCATCTTGTTGCCTTTTTACTTTGTTCTTATAAAAGTATATGGAGCAGCTATACAATGCATATATAATACATCAAGGACAGTGACTGCTGGAGCTGTCCATGGTACTACAAAGTAACGCAATTAGTGCTGCTAAAATGGCATATGCAAATCTGGAATGTGATAATTATATCCCTATGTCTCTCGGCATGATCTTTACATGAGGTAAGAAGGCACATTAATCAAATTGTCCAAAGCACCATGTGTGATAACCATGTTATCTAGCCTTCTAGATACCCAGCAACCACTGAAGTAAATAATTTCACAGAGTTCTTTATCCAACCGTGAAAAGCTCTTGTTACTTTTAACTAGAAATACAGTATCTCACAAAAGTGAGTACACCCCTCACATTTTTGTAAATATTTTATTATATCTTATCATGTGACAACACTGAAGAAGTTACACTTTGCTACAATGTAAAGTAGTGCTTGTACAGCTTGCATAATCGAGTAAATTTGCCGTTCCCTCAAAATAACTCAACATACACCCATTAATGTTTAAACTGCTGGAAACAAAAGTGAGTACACCCCAAAGTGAAAATGTCCAAATTGGGCCCAATTAGCAATTTTCCCTGCCCGGTGTCATGTGACTCGTTAGTGTTACAAGGTCTCAGGTGTGAATGGGGAGCAGGTGTGTTAAATTTGGTTTTATCACTCTCACTCTCTCATACTGGTCACTGGAAGTTCAACATGGCACCACATGGCAAAGAACTATCTGAGGATCTGAAAAAAAGAATTGTTGCTCTACATAAAGATGGCCTAGGCTATAGGAAGATTGCCAAGACCCTGAAACGTCGAGCTGTAGCATGGTGGCCAAGACCATACAGCAGTTTAACAGGACAGGTTCCACTCAGAACAGGCTTGGCCATGGTTGACCAAAGAAGTTGAGTGCACGTGCTCAGCATCATATCCAGAGGTTGTCTTTTGGAAATAGACGTATGAGTGCTGCCAGCATTGCTGCAGAAGTTGAAGAGGTGGGGTGGGGTCAGTCTGTCAGTGCTCAGACCATATGCTGCACACTGCATCAAACTGGTCTGCACGGCTGTCATCCCAAAATGAAGCCTCTTCTAAAGATGATACACATGAAAGCCCGCAAACAGTTTGCTGAAGACAAGCAGAAGCGTGTGTGGCAGCAACCAGGTGAGTACAAACACAAATGTGTCTTGCCTAAAGTCAAGCATGGTGGTGAGAGTGTCATGGTCTGGGGTTGCATTAGTGCTGCCAGCACTGGGGAGCTCCAGTTCATTAAGGGAACCATGAATGCCAACATGTATTGTGACATACTAAGCAGAGCATGATACCCTCCTTTAAGAGACTGGGCAGCATTCCAACATAATAACGACCCCAAACACACCTCCAAGATGACCACTACCTTGCTAAAGAAGCTGAGGGTAAAGGTGATGGACTGGCCAAGCATGTCTCCAGACCTAAACCCTATTGAGTATCTGTGGGGCATCCTCAAATGGAAGGTGGGGGAGCGCAAGGTCTCTAACATCCACCAGCTCTGTGATGTCATCATGGAGGAGTAGAAGAGGACTCCAGTGGCAACCTGTGAAGCTCTGGTGAGCTCCATGCCCAAGAGGGTTAAGGCAGTGCTGGAAAATAATGGTGGCCACACAAAATATTGACACTTTGGGCCCAATTTGGACATTTTCACTTAGGGGTGTACTCACTTTTGTTGCCAGCGGTTTAGACATTAATGGCTGTGTGTTGAGTTATTTTGAGGGAACAGCAAATTTACACTGTTATACAAGCTGTACACTCACTACTTTACATTGTAGCAAAGTGTCATTTCTTCAGTGTTGTCACATGAAAAGATATAATAAAATATTTATAAAAATGTGAGGGGTGTACTCACTTTTGCGAGATACTGTAATAGCCTACACTTACAAGAGACTTGGTTTTGGATCTTGTTAACTCCAGAACTTATTCGCAGGGAGGCTGTAAAATGTCCTCATCCCAACGGAAGCCATATACAATGCCTGCACAAGGCTACATTAATGGCTAGCCTAAGGGGTTATAATGAATGCACTTAGCAGTCAGTAGTGCTCATTATGGCTCACAGAAGTTTTCTGACTTGATAACTTGTGTGTGCTGCTTCATTTCAGTGGATGAGTCAAAAAAGAGGCAGTGGTAAATCCTGGCATTACAAAGGATAGGCAGATGCCTTCTTATCCATTCTTTTAGATGAGAAAGCTTCCTGTCTATGTGTTTCCGTACAGTTGGACTCCATAAAACAGAAAAATGAGCACAGCTTTTTACTCACTAATACATTTTTTTTTTAAACGAAAGCAGTGTAAGCACCTAGATTGGACAGTTTATCCGCCTTTTGCAGGCAACTGTAAAGCAAAGCTAAGAGTTGGAAGGGGGAGAAAGCAGCTCAAGGAGCCAATCATGCTCATGTGCTATAAAATAATGCGCTAATAGGAGAGAGTATAGCGACATTAAGGTGAACTCATCAATCTGTAGCTTTTCCTTTTACTCTCCAGCGACTGGAAGAAGGACAAGACTTGTATGTGTTAGCTAACTGCAGCAGAGAAACCACAAATCCATTGTCAGGTAAAGTGGTTTCTATATATGTTATTTATCTGTGTATTTAGCTGTTTATCTTGATTGCTTGTTGCTGGTTACTGAACTTCTGCTGTGCCAGGCAGGGCTGCGCTGTGGAAATTGTACGACTGGGTGGACAGAAATACATATCATTAGGCAGGTAAAACAGCTTCCTTATATATTTAATCTGTGTGTTTAGCTGTCTGTCTTGCAATTAGCTTTAAATAACTACTGTAAGAGCTGTCACATGGCTATCTATGTGTTCACTGGTTCAATAACACTATCAACTATCACTGTTCATAATCTCAAAGTCCAAACAAAAACCATCCCTGTATAGAAGAATGTAGATATTTACCACTTCTGACACTTGCCCTGCCAAACACTGCTTTGATCTAGAGAAATTGCCTGCTGAAGTCTGTGACAAAACTAACGTGTTTTGTGGTTCCTCTGGCTGATCTCCATGTCACTACTATGTGCTGTAGTGAAGTCAGGAGGTGAAACCACTATGTGCAGCAAGTCTTCTAGACCGCAGACCCAGAGTGTCATTACTGACAATGTCAAACCTATAGATAGGTAAGTAAAATAGTTTTGCCTGGGTTTTATAAACTGTTCTAAACAGTGATAGAAACTTCTGCAAGCCCTAGATCTCCTTTTGTCCTACACAGAAAGTCAGAAGGTTACCCTTTAAATATTATAGACAGCCTGCTTTAAATGGTTTGATGAGCATACAACATGCCAGATCCTATATTTTACAAATGGACAAAATTTTATTCAGGCATACGGAGTGCTAAACTGATAGCTTGGGCGGCACAGTGGTGTAGTGGATAGCACTTTCACCTAGCAGTAAGAAGGGTTGCTGGTTCGAATCCCGACCACGGCACTACCTGCCTGGAGTTTGCATGATCTCCCTGTGCCTGCGTGGGTTTCCTCCGGGTACTCCGGTTTCCTCCCACACTCCAAAGACATGCTGGTAGGGTAATTGGATCCTGTCTAAATTGTCCCTAGTAGTGTATGAATGTGTGTTAGGGACCTTAGATTGTAAGCTCCTTGAGGGTAGGGACTGATGTGAATGTATAATGTATATGTAAAGCGCTGCGTAAATTGACGGCGCTATATAAGTAACTGAAATAAATAAATAAATAAAAAATAGCTGTGTCCCAGGTTTGAAGACTTTCCTCTTGCAGTTGAGCCTTCCATTATTCATGGGGAGCCCAGATGAAACTATCATCACCAAAAGCGGTGTATCCGTATTTAGGGCCAGTTTTTTTACAAAATTGGGGTCATAAGCAGAAATCAAATGTTCCCCCAATTTTTTTTTAAAGAAACCACTGGGGCCATGCAGGTCTCAGTGGAGAAGTAGGTATATGATTTACATTGCAACCTAATGCGCAGCTGTTGAAAGGGGGCCCTGTCTATATTCCTGTATGAGTTGCTTTCTCCATCAAATGTATTTTCTACTAGTTAGCAATTATTTTTCTTCATGTTTCCTTGCAGCCTAACTCCACGTTTATTGTCCCTTTAAATAGTCTGTTTGGGTCAAGCTGGCCCAAACAAACTATTTAAAGGGTTTATTAAACATTGAGTTAAGCTTTAAAACAGCACTGATTTTGGAATATTGTAGGAAACCTGTAGTGAAATAGTATGAAGGTCACCATTATTGAGTTTCTCTTCTGTTTTCATGGTAATGCAATAGCTTCAGTACTTTCCAAGAGCTTGTGTAGATTGGTAAACTTGAGATGTGTTTGAGATGGTTGTGAATTCCTCCAGAGCTGCTCTCAACCGCTTTTTTTTTTCAGGTGAGTGTCGTAAGACCAGAGACAACCAGGTAACTAACATTTTTTTGCAAAGGAGGCCAGCAACAATGGCAGCCTTCATATTTCACTTATTTACCATTTGTTTCCTTTAAAAGCAGACTTGCAAATGACTAAACCTAGTCTAAATCGTAGGTAAATATTTGTAAAGCAATCTAGTTCCACTTCACATCAATCCATTCTGTAATTATTTGTGAAGCAATCTGGCTCCACTTCAGCCCTGTTTTAAATTCCTGTGCTCCTTTAACTAATGGGGTAGCACTGTATAAAATATTGTAAATGCTAGACAATTAGAATAACAGAATGCGTAGAAATAACATAGAAACATGCAAAGATGTATTATGTACATTGTTTTCCTTAGCCTTCTCTAAAATGAAATTCTGCTTGGGCTTTCATTGCATCCAAATTATGTTATAAATGTCCAAATCACCCTGAATAGGAGAATGTTAGTTCAACTAATATTAAGAAAAATCCCCAGAAAAAAATCAGTGTAAGCACAATAGATGAGAAATAGATGAATGAGCATTGCACAAGCTATACAACACCTATTTTAATGAAGTGTACAGGGAACATATAAGCTACAAATGAGGGGTTTGAAGCATTTTAGCTGAAAGGTACATATTTTGATGCTAAGGGAAAAAAGAAAATTTGAGCTATGAACGGCAATTTATATGGTAAATGTCTAACAATATTAATATCAACTTGGTATAATGGGATATAAAGTGTTGGACACCTAAATGGTTCAGAGGAGAGACATTACATAGTTGGTCAGGTTGAGAAAAGGCATGTCACTCAAGTTTAACCAAATAAAAAAAAAAAATACATTAATAACCTGCATCTTTAGAACCCTAAGCCTACAGCTGATCCACAGGATATAAAGCATCGTCCAATTTGCTTCAGTGGAGAAAAAAAATCCTTTCTGATCACTTTAGGCAATTTGTACTCCATGGATCAACAATCTATGGCAGTGATGGTCAACTTACTTGGTATAGGGGACCTCATGTGTGGGTCCTGGCTTTACCAGAAGGCCCTACATAACATTTAGTTTTTGTAATGCTACATGAAACGGTCAAAGACTGTGAAGAAGAAGATGGTCAGAGACAGTAGGCTTGCAATATTCTCCTGTGGAAATCAGCTGCAGCTTTTACTGTAAGCAAACCTTTTTTGTACTTGGAAGTTCAACTTCTTTTCGCCAGGTGCAAAAACTGGCTGCTTGTCATATTCTATGACTTTGAAGTCAACAACTTTGCACCAAGTTTATAAGTTTACCACCAATATGTATAAAAGGTGATCATAAACCCCCTCAATCATCTCTTCTCCAGGAAGAATAAATCATTTTTTTGCCATGGCTGAGATCTTCCAAGCCAGGGCTAGATCAAGGAGGGGGAGAGGGGGCATGTGCCCTGAGCCCAGTGTGCTAGCGTGGCGGAGAGAGGGGTTGCCAGTGTGCTGCTGCAATGTTGGCAATCACTAGCACCTAACCACCAGGGCACTTTGCTGCATCTGTTTGCTAGAAGGGGGGATGTTGTGGCGAAAGGAGTGCTCATGGTGGGGAATAAGAGGATGTGTGCTAGAAGAAGGGATTGTGGGAGAATTTGTGATGCGGAAATGATTTGTGGGGAGAAGAGGATTTTTACTATAAGGTGGGAATGGGCGATATTGTTCTAAAAGGGTGGAGGATTTCTGCTGAAGGGATTTGGGGAGGAATGGTATTTGTACTAGAAGGGGGGTCTGGGAAGAGGGTAGAGTATTTATGCAGGCAAGGGAAGAGACGGGGGCGCAGTTTGCCATCTTCTCCCTGGGCACTGCATGCCCTTGTCCTGGCACTGTTCCAAGCCCCTTAATTATCTCATCTGCGTCTGTAAAGTGTCCACTCTGCCCATCCTTCTGCTGACATTAGGAAAGCATTTTGATTCCAGTTCCAAATGTAGCCTATATGTCTCTGACCTCAACATCACCAATGAAATAAATGGACATCAGATGGTGGGGATGAGACAGCTTAGTTTGAATTGAAAAGAGGGCGGATTGCAGCAGTGGAGAGGATGGCACAGGACATTTATTGCCACGCAACATCCCTTCACAGAGGCAATTAACACCCTGGACAGCAGACACAATAAATTGTGCCGAACATTAATATTGAGGGTTTGGTGAATTTATTCATTACGGCTAACATGGTGCCAAACAAGAAGACATTGATTTATCTTGTACACGATATGAGCTGCGAGTTTATACTGTCCTTATTTTAATGAATGGGTTGTTTTCAGCTAGCAATTTTCACTGTTTATTAAGTAATGCTGTCGGTTGCAGAGCAGCACCAGACACACGCAACAAAATAAAACTGTCATTTTGCCTGCCATTTTGTGAGTACTAACACCGATGTGCTGATATAATGAGCTAGTTTTAACTAGCTGCAAAATATCAAAATAGCCCATTACCTGCGCAAAAATAAACACGTCTTTACCAGTGAAAAACGATTTTAGGGATATCTGTTAGGCCATCTCTGAGTTGGCAAGATAACAGGCTGAAAATTTTTCACAAGATAATAAGGCTAACTTTAGACAGAGAAAATGCATCCACGGAATAATGGCTGAGGATAAAGGAAGATCTCTGTAAAAAGGAGAACACAGCAACACAAGGGGCACATCTCACTGAAGTTAAGCAATGTCCCTTTTGCTATTTTTTTTTATTTATTTATCTTGAGGAAAACTTAGACCTTACCTGCTGCTGATTACATTGTCACAATGTTATAACTCCAATCCAAAAGGAATGTTTGCACTGGATAAAATATAGATCTATTTGATTGTAGATTCCTATGAGTCAGTTCATGTCCTTATTGCACTTTTAAGCCTTGATGAAGGGAAAGTTTTTTTGTTTTTTTTTGCCCTCAAATGTGTTGGTTATTTTTATGTGACATTATTGTAAACAATTAAAAACACTTTGGGCTCTTTCACTTTGTGGCCAATTTTTAAACTTTGAATAAACTGTCTTAGATAAGGAAGGAAGGTTTACCCTCTGCCTTCTTCGTACTGACAAAAGTGAAGTCATGGAAGATGTTCACTTTCGGTCTCATGTCTTCGGCCTGTTACATACCCTATTTCACCTGCCTATCTGCAAAGATGCTAAATTAGCCTTGTTGCACTGCTCTATCCCGGGCCTCTATGCTCGCCAGTAGAAGCTGGAAACCTACTTATTTTTGTCTGCCAAAAGGACAATTACCCAGACTTGAAGGAAGCCTATGGTTCCCTTTCAGGGTGTTAGAGATCGTGTGACAGCTCTAATGCTCAATGAACAGATGTCTAGCATCCTCAAGAATTTCTACATCAAATTTTTAAAGATTTGGGATCATTGGCTCCAAAAGGGCTTCCCCTCACTTCCTCCAGCTAGTATTGGACACCTGTGACTGACCCGTCTGACAATCCCGAGTCCATACATCCCCTTTGCCCTTCCTTTCCTTCTTCTCTTACCCTTGGCTCCTCTCTCTCTCCCTCTCTCTTCTGCTTGTGCTCTGTCCTCCTTTTTCTGGGTTTTTGGAGGCTCACGCCCCCTCTCCTTCTTTCTATAGCTGCTCTGCACTCTCTGAGCACAAAATTTTATTGCATCATCCTCAGGGATTCAGTTTGTCCAGGTTCGACATTGATATTTTGACAGCTCTGAGCAGAGAATGACTCTGCACTTGTTATATAGAATCGTTGAAATGCCAGGTTAAGATCGTGAGGGGGGTCGAATTGGGATCACAATTTTTTAACGAATAATCGTGCAGCTTTACTTACTTGCATTAAAGTGGTTGTAAACCTCAGCCATGAAATATGAACAAAGCATATCCATCTATAGTGTATACTTGTCTCAATTAGGAGCGCTAAGTGTCACTTTTGTCTGCTGCTTCGTTCCTCTACTATCAGCATGACCCACTTCTGACAAGTTTTCCTGACACCAAGAAAAAATGGTGACAGGGAGGGACCTCTAACATATTGACAGTCTCAGCTCTGTTCCTGTGTGTTGTGTGGAGGTGGGTGTTTCTCTTCCTTCCAATCAGTTCTCAGAGCTCTCCTCACTGAGCTCTGCAGAGTGTAACTTCTCTCCGCCCCCCTTTTTTTTGAATGCTCAGACAAGCTTTATAATTCATCACTTTGAATTAATGTAGAGTTAAGCAGACTGCAGATAGTCTGGTAGAACTTATGTAGGAGGATTGTTTCATCTCTGTGTATCGCCTGAGGCCAGTCACTTCACTGGGTATATGTAACGGGTTAACAACCACTTTAAGTCTGTTTCTCCTACTCAGAGAAAGTGGATATTGGCAGTACATCATCAAAGGACGCACCAGTAACTGGTGACTATACAAGAATCAAATTTTTTTGCACTGGTTATAAAAATGAGATACTACTTTTTATACTGATGAAAGAACTTTGCTAGACTCTAGTAGCCAATGCACATGAAAGTAATTGATTTATACCACCCCTCTATACAATATACATTATAAGGGTGAATGGAAAGCTCTAGGTTCTGGGAATACTAGAGTACAGAACTGAATTTGCCGTTGAAATCACTTTGTCACAAAATCCTGGAACTGTCTGAGCAATCACAAGCCAGGTGGTTCCATCATTAGCACGCTCCAACATCTGTTGTGAGGATTGATAGGTTGCTGGTGGTAATACGACACCCTTGTGTATACCACCTAGATCCCAGTCATTAGTCTACAAGGAGCCTACAATGCCTGGAAAGACTCTACAATAAACCGCCCATCAGGTAACGGGAAGGTTGTGTGACAATTTGTTGAAACAAAGAAACTGCCAAATCAGAACAACAAAATAGGATAAAAAAATCTGAACCAGCTCATTTTCGGAACAGAAGGGAACTGGCTGCTTTTTAACGAGTGGCAAGTTCATTAACGGGGCCAATGTTGCATTAATAATGTCGCTGCAGCAGCTTTTCCCTTTGCTGATATACTGCTCCATTAACCCCTTCCCCTCACAATGCATAGGCAATTCTGCCCCATTTACTTTTTCATACTTAAAAGACCCAAAGGAAATCATATTGCACAAATCTAAACAAAAATACATATTTATTATTGACATTGTTGACTAAGCCCATCAGTCTGATGTGGTGCTCAGCAGAAAAACTTGATATTTTAGGATGAAGAACTTGTTGCAATGAGTGAGTCTACTTGCTCTGTTTGTCGACTAAGAGCTTATGAAGACTGCAGACTTACCACCCCCCATTTCTCTGCCGATCTAGTCTTGGAATATGAGAAATGGGAAGAAGAAGCACAGGAAAAGGTTTGCACAGAGATGATTGTGTGTTTGCTTTACCCACAGTCACTGGGCAGAAACAGATTAGAAAGGAAACAGAATGTACAGCATGCCTAGCTCACTCCATCCCTCCTCTGATGTCCATGACAAATGACCTGTTTTTGTATAGAGAAAAGAAAAGATGTTCTCTATGCAGCTTTTACTTAAATACTAAGTGCCGGTTCAATAACTCTATGCAAAATAATCTCTGTCGTAAAATGTCTCTGCAATAATCTGTGTCCACACCCTTACTAATAATGCAAGAATAAGGCTGCCCATACACTGAGTGAATTTCTTTCCTGCAACCACAGGTTACAGGAAAGAAATTCACTTGATTCCCCCATCAACACAGTCAGTGTTGATGGGGGAATCCCTCCTGCTTGGCCATTGTCTTCTCCAGGGGGGCAGAGGAGGGCGGGGGAAACTGTCCCCACCAGGAGAAGACGGTGATTATTGCTAGCAGCTATAGAAGCTGCTAGCTATAATCGCAGGTGAAACCCGGCACGCTGGTTAAACCCAAGCTGATCGATCAATCAACTTGGTACATTCAGCCTGCCCATACACGGTTCGAATCCCTGCTGAATCAGCCATGATTCTAACCGTGTATGGCCCGCTTAAGACCTTTGTAGCTGGAGTTTTCATTTACTTGTTTATTCTGAACTAAAGTGTTTGTAAATCTTCTTTTTTTTATAAAAAATAACAAACATGTCTATACCTACCTGCGCTATACAATCGTTTTGCACAGAGCAGCCCTGATCCTCTTCTTCTGGGGTCCCCTGCTGCCTCTCCTCTTTATCGGATGCCCCCAAAGAAAAGCCGCTTTCCATGGGGGCACCAGTGCCAGCTACTGCGTCCATTGACACAGACAGTGGGACTTGGCCCGCCCCGTTCATGTGTCATATGATTTGATTGACAGCAGCGGGAGCCAATGGCTCCTGCTGCTATCATCTGTCCAATGAGGAGAGAGACAGCGGCTCATGCGCATCGCTGGATCGGATCGGGCTCAGTTAAGAAAAAGGGGGGGGTCTGGGGAGGACCTGCAGTGCAGAAGTTTTTCACCTTAATGCATAGAATGCATAGTGAAAAACCTTGAGGCTTTACAACCACTTTAAGGAAGTTTACTCAGCGGAATGTGACACCATCAACCAGCTTAGCAAATGTTAGAGTCATGGGGGATAGCCAAGAAATATGGTGGGGAGATCTTACCATTATATTCTCCAAGATAGCTAAGAAGTCAGCATTCAATATGCTATAAATTAACTGAAAGTAAAACATCAATTTCAGAAAGTATCAGCCTTTCAAGGGGACTTTAACTTAAACAGTGAAGATTTTCTATCTTATAGGGAGTATCTAGAAATAATACTTTTGAATAAGCAGTACCCTGCTATTGTATGTTTTTCTTTTAGATCCTTGTGAAAAATATCTGTGCACTTCAATTCAAGGCATTGCTCTGCCCCTGACTGCTAGTCTTGAGTCTAGTGATTTTTTAATGCCACTACAGAGATGCTTGCTGAAGAGGAAGCTGTACCTGAGGACCCGCAGCACAAGCACCCCCCTGCTTCTGTTTCATTTATTCTGTGGATCTGTGCTTCTTGAACCTATTATGTAGCTTCTGATGACAGTCACTAGAGTACCAGTCATGAAGGGGCAGCTATGACACTGGAAAGCAAGGCTCTGCTTCTCTACCAATATGGTCACATTCACATAGACACAGTGCAGAACAAGGCATGGTAAGTCAGTCATGGGGAAAAGATCAGCTACAGTGAGCCTACAAGTTAAATAAAGATTGTGCAACATTGCATCTGGTTTTTGTTGCATCATCAGTTCTCTTTAGCATGCAGCACTACAGGTTAAAATTCTAAACAGCCCTAACCTCCATCCATAGCGCATCTTATTGGGAACTGAGTCACAAAATTACTTTATGTTGATACCTAGCTCCTTATAAGTTAGCTACATTTCACCACTCAAATTCACTCATATGCTATCAGAACTGTGATTCTACGGGCATCTTATTGCATGTATCATGGCATTGCAATCACCTCACTAGCTTCTGGAGGAGAATTTTCCAAATACTGTCTGAAATTATTGGGTCCTTGATCCCTCCATCCCCTGCACTGGCCATACTAAACCTAGGCATAGAGGCCTTCCCTGTGCACTTACGGGCTGTAGCTACTCAGACCCTACTGGTGGCCAGACTAGTTATTATAAGACACTGGAAGCAACAAATTGCCCCCAATCCCTCAGAAGCTTTTGAAGTTGCTTAGAACAAATTGTACGCATGAAAAACGCATAGCACTAAGACGTGATAATTACTTTTCTTGAGAGAGATCCGTTGACCTCGTGGTTGGCTAAATCTCAAGGTTAACTTACTGTATTGATTTCTATGTGCTGTCTAAGATATTACTGTTTTGTCAATGTTTTCATCTTTGTTGCTCTGCTACTCAATTACTACAGTATTTTGTATTGTGTCCTATTTCAGGCACTAGGGTTGATTTACTAAAACTGGAGAGTGCAAAATCTGGTGCAGCTCTGCATAGAAATAAATCAGCTTCCAGGTTTTTTGACAGAGCTTAATTGAACAAGCTGGAGTTAGAAGCAGATTGGTTACTATGAACAGCTGCATGAGATTTTGCACTCTCCAGTTTTAGTAAATCGACCCCACTGTCTGTAACTTTTTCATTTATAAACAAAACTAAAATTCTAAAGCCCCATTGAAGAATATTTAGAGGGATGCACTCCATGCTACTTTGTTGAGGGGTCTCAAGTAGATACGTAATTTCAGTTTAAGAATGACTCTAGGCAATGATATACCAAATGCCTTCTAGGTCAATTATGAAAGCCTATAAAGTCATAAAACCATTTCTTTGAATTAGCGAGTTAAAGAAGCTATAATCAGAAGCTCTTGATAAGTGAGTGCCATGAATAAGCTATGTTATGCAATGAGACTTTCGTTGGGAGTGCCTACTCCATTAGATGATAGGTAAAGGTGGATAGAATGCTGGATAGATGGGCGTCAAACCGGCTCCTGGAGTGACCTGAAGTAATTGAGGCAGTGGTATGAAGTTTGCAGAACCGTAAGCTCTGAAGTAAGAACTGAAGATATTAGTAGTCACATTCACTGGATATGTTTTGTAATAGTGACAACGCTTTGACACTCATCCATGTGATTTCCATTGTGATTGATTGAGTGTTGGGAACATATGTCAGCATTTAAAGCCAATGGAGTAAACCATTCATCTTAATCAAATCACCTTGATGTCAAAAAAGGTCTCGAGGCAGATGTTGATTGAATAAGAACATGCAGGGTGGTGTGATCATTTGTGAGGGAAGATCATTCGACTCATTAGAAATGAAGAAAGCACTTGGACCAATCGTAAAACACCTTCATCATTACAGAACAAGTCCAAGACCTGGATAAATGAGAGCTTTCACTCACACTTTGAAGTGTTATTATCCAATGTACGCTATGCAGCCATATGGAACAGTAGGGTTGAGTAGACGAAGAGGATCTGATCACTACTCATATAGAGTTCTTATACATGTGCTAGTTCCTATAGATGTGCCTCACCTGTGTACTGTTTGGTTTAAAATGTGCTATATAGAAAATGTTGTTTTCTTGCTCCCCATATAACACAATATAGGACTGCAATTTTATTCCCATTGCCAGTTCCTAGTAGGCAGATCTGTAAGATATGATTTAGAGCTACCATCACTGCATTGTTACAAATCCAGCTCCTATGAAAAGCCCTGTTTCATCTGTCCTCATGCCCCAGGCAACAAAACTACTTTGCTAAGCCTACGAGGCAGGGATGTGCACCTGAAAGAATTCTAAGAAAGCAACACTTTTATAATCATCACATCTGAAGAATATTGCATTCCATTACATTAACTTCCTGATTCTATCTAAAAATACCATCAAGGGATTGCTAGGCTAATGAACTTCCTTCAGATAATCAACCACAAGGCAATTTTCCTACCGTGAAACCCCTTGCAGAGCAAACAGATCAAACAGCTTCCCATTGACAGGCCTGTTTGATTCGGTCCTGTAAATCCTTGCCTTGTTGCATCCTGGGAATAGCGCGGCTGTCCCACAAAACATTTCCTAATGAAACTCTGTGCTGAAACACACAGTTCCTCTCCGCGGCCGAGGTGTTAATCACTGCTATCTAACAGACTTACGGAGGCTATTGCTTCATTAACCCCTGCTCTGTGTACCTTAATGGCTCCCGTGGTGATCTGAATGTGGTGCAGCTGCCTCAGAGCGCTCTCCCGGTCCATGAAATATGAAGCTGCCAGCTGGTGCAGAGTGTCCAGTGTGGGGGCCGAGTTGTTCCCGCGTACTCCCGCGTCTCGCTTCAGTCTTCCCTTATCCACAAACATGGTGAGGGACTCTTCACCTGAAAATACAGAAGGATGTAAGAATCAGACACAATTACCTTTAAAAAAAGTACTTTTTTTATAACATACATTCTTGCGGCAATGCACTTACAGCTTTCCAGCCTGAACGGAAAAAAATCTCTACAGAAATATAATTGGTGGCTATGGGCAACTAATCTATATTTAATATATTTTTAGCCCTTTATGGCCAGTTCAATTTTCAGTGCCATGTCAGTTTAAATAATAATGACATTTTTTATATTCTTTCGATGTCCAGCAAGTGCTAGACGGGATTCAGGATATGTTTTTGTGGAGAATCTGGGCTTCAGCTTTGGAGCTCTCTGATGGATAGTTAAAGCAGTATTAAAACCAAAACGTAAAATTTTGCAGCTTACCTATCATTAGATATGGTGGCTGCATTCGTTTTTTTTTTTTTGGGGCTTTTTTTCCTTGAATTCACCTAACATTTGGTCAGTAACACACCTCCTATATTAGGGTGCATGGGTTGCTCTACATGTGACAAATGCACCCAAGTAGCTCATGTACCTTTTTTGGCACTTAGCCAGGCATATGTGGCGATATTTAAAATCTTACAAATAATGTGACAACACTATAATTAAAAAATAACCACTTGAATGCATAAATGATACAATCAATAAATAATACTCAATATGCAAGGTTATAAATAACTAGAAATAAAACTTATTAAAAGTGCCCTCTACCATCCAGTTTATACGATGCAATAAAGTTCATAGTGTGCAATAAAATTCATCCATTAGTGTCCAAATCTCATAATTCAAATTATGCAACGGTGCAAAGTTTGTGCAATATATTCCGTGTTAAATACACATAAAGTGCAATGGCTCAACCAAAATAAAGTGTTCACAAAAAATTCTCCTTGTGGCTTCTTCACCACACCCAGTGCCCTCCAGCTTTCACTCTAACCACTAACCAGATCTATAATCCATCAGGCTTTACACCAGATCCTCTCCAGCAACCACAGGTTTAACATAACACGATCTTCACCAACAATGAGGTGTAAAGATTTTTTGGGCACATGCTTACGTTCCACACATTATCGTACACTGTTTAATCACTGTCAAGGTGATGGTAGCAGTGGTGTGGAACCAAAAAAGATCCTCCAGACCCTACTCTCTTCCTGCATAAGTTAAACTCGCAAGCTCAATTTGAATTCGTGTTTGCACTTAAAAATGGCAAAGGGCAGTCATTTTGGACCTTTGGTAGCATTAGCTGTTGAGCTTCTCCATACCATGTATTCACCGACCAACTTTACCAAACCTTCCTTGTACTAGGACGCCTCCTAAAGAAGCGGCTTGACCGCGAAACTGTCGAGGTTACATTCATGAGTACTTACCAATCTGCCTTCACTTACCCTTGTGGGCTTGTAAATTGTTATTTCCATCAACATTACTGTGAAACATGACTGTACTATATTATTGTCTATCCATATTTTTGTTCACATATGGATTTCTTAATCTGTTTACTTTTTGAATAAATTGAAATTTTATCTATTTGTATGTATTTATGAGGTACCGTAATAGTCCATAACCATTCTCCTGGAGGAGACAGGGCTTAATTGGAGAAGTCCTTGTTGTTTCCTCTCCAAAATCTTCTCTAAATACCTCGAAAAGATGATGGTGCCCACCAATGACATATCACCCCTGTTCTTATTTTGTGGCATTCACCTTACAACTTTACCAAACCTTCCTCCTATCATAGCAGATTTCATAGGCATGTGATTGGAGGCATCAAAGTTAGCTTTTATATTATTATGCATTGTGTACCGATATACAACCCAATGGGTGCCACATTTCATCTTTTTTTAATCTCTGGGCATAAGGTTGCTTAACTCTGTTGTTTCTTTTTGGATACAGCTATACTATCCTGTTTTCAACATTTGTAAAAAATGTTGAAAACCATTTATCATTTTCCTTCCACTTCACAATTATGTGTCACTTTGTGTTGGTCTAGCACATAAAGTCCCAATAAAATACATTTACGTTTTTGGTTGCAACATGATAAAATTAAAAAATTGTCAAGGGGTATAAATACTTTTTCAAGGCACTGTAGCTATCCCATAGTGTTTAGGGAATCATTTGTCATGTATTACAGTTTGTTTGTAAATCAAAGACTGTATATATAATAAAAAGCAGTTTAAAAATGTACAAACCTTAAAAATGAATAAACATTAGCAAAAACGATTTCCCTTTAATAGATTAATGTATCTACTTTTAGAGATAAACATGAAACCAATCGCATATAAGATATTTTTGGGTAAAACTTACCCCAGAGGAATTAAAGCTAAACTCAATGTTCATATTAAAAAATGTAATTTAATGCAGTCATGAATTCAATAAATGTATTTTTACATATAGTTTGTATAAATACTTGATATTTTCTAGCTGTACACAGCTACAAATCTTCAAAAAAGATCTTAAAATTATTTTTTTCAGGGTATGTATTTCATTATAATGATAGCTTTTTTGAACTTTTTGTTTGTACAAAAGTAGTAGAGTACAGAAGAAATGTATTGTATCCCTGTAATATAACAGTTCTTAACCACTGCAGCCCCGGAAGGATTTGCCCCCTTCCTGAACCGAGCACTTTTTGCGATTCGGCGATGCACTGCTTTAACTGACAATTGCGCAGTCGTGCGCCGTTGTACCCAAACAAAATTGACATCCTTTTTTTCCCACAAATAGAGCTTTCTTTTGGTGGTATTTGATTGCCTCTGTGTTTTTTTTTTTTTTTTTTTGCGCTATCAGCCAAAAAAGAGCGTCAATTTTGAAAAAAACACATTATTCTTTACTTTTTGCTATAATAAATATCCCCCAAAAATATATAAATAAACAATTTTTCTCCTCAGTTTAGACCGATATGTATTCTACATATTTTTGGTAAAAAAAAAAAAAAAAATCGCAAAAGCGTATATTGATTGGTTTGCGCAATTTTTTTTAGCGTCTACAAAATAGGGGATACTTTAATGGTATTTTTATTATTTTTTTTTTATTAGTAATGGCGGCGATCTGCAATATTTATCATGTCTGCGACATTATGGCGGACACATCGGACAATTCTGACACATTTTTGGGACCATTGGCATTAATACAGCAATCAGTGCAATAAAAATGCATTGATAACTGTAAAAATGTCACTGGCAGTGAAGGGGTTAACACTAGGGGGCGATCAAGGGGTTAACTGTGTTCCCTAATGTGAGTTCTAACTGAAGGGGGGAGGGGACTGACTAGGGGAGATGACAGTTCGCTGTTCATACTCTGTATGAACAGACGATCTGTCACTTCTCCCCTCAGAGAACCAGGAGCTGTGTTTACACACAGAGCTCCCAGTTCTCGCCATGTTACAAGTGATCGAGACCGCCGGGCACTCGCATCAGCTCTGCCCCCGGCAGTGCGCACGTGCCCCTAGTGACCGCCTTTGGAGCCGACGTAACATGACGGTGATTCACCTGCCCGTGCCATTCTGCCGCAGTATAACTGCGGCGGCTGGTCGGCAAGTGGTTAAATTGTTACTAAACCCAGGGCCCTGCATTCACTATATCTGGTCTCCCACAGTACACAGAACATGGAAATGCAAATATTTTAGTCAATTTAGACTGCTAAATACCTTTTCTCCTTAGCAGTATATAGCACTTCTATCAGTATCTGGTTAAAGCTTGTAGGAAGCGTTTTCATTCTCATCTTATTGTCCTATGAGGCTGCATGACCCCTGACCCTCTGTCTGGACAGTGCTGATTGGCCCTGTGCTGATCACGTGCACCCTAAAAAAACTGTCTATAGCAATACACACCAAACTGAGCATGTGCAGAGTGCCCCCAAGGCTCTGTACTATCAGGAGATGATTGGGGACAGTGGAAGAAGGGGAGGATCAGAGAAGACAAGATCAAACAGCCTTTTTACATAATGCAGATGATTACCCCCTTAGGTTCCACAGTGACTATAACAAGCATGCTTTACTGCATATACAGACTGATTTTACTGTTGTGGGCAGTGGTGGTTGGTGCTCCATTTTTTTTTTGGGGGGGGGCAGCAAACGAACTTGCCCCCCCCCACTCATGTAGGTTTATTAGTGGAAGGGAAGTCATCAAGTGTTTGCTGTGGCTGAGGAAAGTCTGCCTCAGAGTCCCCATCGTCAGGCATTGGTTTATTACTCACCGGCCCCTTTGATAGTGAAGACGCTGCAGGAGAGATAGCTTGCCTTTTCTGTGATCCTTTGTCCCCCTTTTGTAGGGATTGTGCAGGCATTGTAGATGCATCCACTGTCTGTGAATTAGAGCTGTTCTGTGAGGGCTGCTGTGGAGAGGGAGCGTGCTCCATGTCCTGTTCGGCCTTTCCTCCCGAGGCCGCCATGCTGCTGGCTCCTGTGAAGATGTCTGTGAGCTGTTTGGGCTGTGCAGGGTTCACCAAGCGGTGGGAAGCGGAGCTCCCTGTCTTCTCAGACCTTCGGGCTCACAGTGTGGGCTGTCTCGTCTCTACTGACACAGTAGCTGGGCACTGCTATTTAGCCGCTGATCCCACTGGAGCTCCCCGGTCAAGCGGCCATATTGACTTGTGGACAAGCTCCGCTCTGACTCCTGGCCAGTTGGGTCTCAGGACCCGCTTCCTGATTGGCCGGGGGAGATGCAGGAAGACATTAGCGAATATTAATCCACTAATGTCACACAAGTGGGTGGGCTCAGGGTGCAGCCACCCTTTTTGAAGCCAATTGGAGCCTCAGGCTCTAATCACGTGCTAAAAAAACCCCCAAAAAACATTGTAATCCAATGGAGTCCGGCGCCCTGCATGGAGATTAGGGGCCGGGCGCACGGATTAGGGGGGCGGCACCTCTGCACCCCTGATGAGTGGGCTGCTACTGATGGTTGGTTTAGTAACACTTTATGTATATCAGTACAAGGTATATCCCAATGGGATAAAAACAGGGAGGAGGGGAAACAGGGGGTAACAGGGGTATGAATACTTTTTCAAGGCACTGTAAGTAGACAGTATTAGCTTGACTCGTGGATGGCTTTGTCTGATTAATACTTCAAAATTGAGCTGTCTGCTTAGGGGTGAGTCACTGGGATTAGTCTGTCAACTGTTTGTGAATGTTAGTCTAACTTATTTAGGTCTGTAATAAACAGTTTTTTTTCAATAGGCTGTAATTAGGTCATGGAAAACCTGAATAGGAACTAAAAATTTCAGCTCAATCTTAAAAGAGTGGGAGGAAGCCACTCATTGGTAAAAGCCAATATGAATGTTTATTGAAAAAAAATGTTAAACAGACAAATTCATCTGATATAGCCTTCTTAACGCGTTTCACTACTGCATGGAACATGCAAATCATAATATGCATGCAGGAGTGAAAAGCATTTTAAAGATGAGCGGCTTCCTCCCCCTTTTTGAAGATTAGAATGTCACACATGGACTGGTCCACAACTACCAGGAGCCTGCAGAAGGTGCTAGAGGATTAAAGAGATCTATGCTTGCAGCGAAATATAACATTCTTAAGTATACTGAAAACGTCACATGCTACACAGGTAGAAAAAAAATATAGAAAAGGCTAAATCTACAAAGCTATAACACAAGGGTATATTTTTTTATTTTTACTTGTGACTGTAATTTTGGTGTGTTATCTTGGTGTTTTAGCTTTATAAATTGTGCCTAATATTTCATTTATTTTTCATATTTTTTTTTGTTTTCTGATGGTTTCTACTATAATGAATAAGGAAAATATGGATAAAACTGTTTTGAATACTATTTTTTGTATTAAATACAGTTTATGTAGTAACACTAAAATTGTAAAGTGGTATTAAATCCAAACATTTATTATACTGCAGCTTACCATTTCTTAGATGTAATGGTTTCATTCATTTTCTTTTTTAGGCTTTCTTTCTTCTATTTACATTTGGTGATCCAGACAGTAAGTTTGTTGTTTTTAAACAAACTCTCCAGAATGTATCTGTTACAGAGAGGACCTTTTAAGCATTTAAACCATTTAACACTGACAGGGGTGCCTACAGTGATCAGCTTTTACTTATTTATATAAAACATTTCTCCCAAAATGAAAAAAAAAATGTTTGCTGTACCTGATTATAAAGTATCAGCTGGAGGTTGGCTTCAATTTAGTTAGTGTATCAAAATCGAATAGACCATCTAACACTTCCCTTTTTGGTTTTGGGTTTAATACAGCTTTAAGTAAATTTATTTTATCATAACACATCTAGCGGCTCACCTGCGTTCACAGAAGTTGCCAAATCTTCACAAACACATACATTAACCCTGATTACAGATTCCCGAGTTGTCAGCTGCAAGTCTCGGTCTAGGTTTAAGTTTTCTGTAAGATAAGCACGTATGTATTCTATCACATCACTTCATGGCTTGATCTTATCAATCTTGCTGCACCACTCTTAATACTGTATATTTGTGTCCTCTTCAGATAATAAAATTAATTCAAAAATAAAATCTGTGCTGAGAAAATATGGGTCCTGCCACTGCTGAGGTTCTTTCTCAATCACTGACCTGAAAAAGGAATAAAGATTAAAAAGTCCAGGGGAAGTCAAAACTGTTCTGCATTCTTGTTCAAGCTCAGAGCCCCAGAAAGTATTAAAACCATGGGATCGACATGATTACTAGCATTTTTAAAAGTAGAGACCAGCACTGAAAGCCTACATACAGTATACTCTCAGTAGAGGTCTCCTTTAAAGTGACCCTGTCTTTATACTAAAGTCTGGCAGGCAAGTTATCCCAGTGAAAGAAGTATATATATTTACTTTGCCTAACCAAACATGTCAAATTACCCTGGAAAGTGAATTTGACACATCCAGAAGTTCTCACTGTCTATTTCTGCTATAAGGGACTTGCCAAATTGTCATGGAAACCCCTAGCAGGTGACACAAGCTTACTTAAGGTACAGAATCAAAGTGGCAGTTGGTCTTGACCAATTCTCCTTAGCCCCGGTTCACACAGGGGCGGCGCGACTTGCAGGTCGCCTCACCGAGGCGACCTGCACACGACTGCCAAGGCGACTTGCAAAACGACTTCTGTATAGAAGTCTATGCAAGTCGCCCCAGGGCGCCCCCAAAGTAGTACAGAAACCTTTTTCTAAGTCGGAGCAACTTGCGTCGCTCCTATTAGAATGGTTCCATTGTACAGAACGGGAGGCGACTTGTCAGGCGGCTAGGTCGCCTGACAAGTCATCCCTGTGTGAACCGGAACTAATGGTAGACAAAGGCTAGGAACTCCCATGGTCTCAATTTAGTTTGCTGCAAATAGGCACCAGGTCATGACCCTCAGGATTGCCCCACCAAGGGCGTGTATGGAACTGTTAGGCAGGGGTCAGTGCTGGAGAAAGTGTATCAGTAATAGGGATTAGCCCGATGTTCGAGTCAAACATAAATTCGACTCGAACATCAGGTATTCGGCTGTTTGCCGAATAGCGAACAATTTGGGGTGTTCGTGGCAAATTCGAAAGCCACGGAACACCCTTTAAAAGTCTATGGGAGAAATCAAAAGTGCTAATTTTAAAGGCTTATATGCATGGTATTGTCATAAAAAGTGTTTGGGGACCTGGGTCCTGCCCCAGGGGACATGTATCAATGTAAAAAAAAGTTTTAAAAACTGCCATTTTTTTGGGAGCAGTGATTTTAATATTGCTTAAAGTGAAACAATAAAAGTGAAATATTCCTTTAAATTTCGTACCTGGGAGGTGTCTATAGTATGCCTGTAAAGTGGCGCATGTTTCCCATGTTTAGAACAGTCCGAGAGCAAAATGACATTTCTAAAGGAAAAAAAGTAATTTAAAAGTTCTCGCAGCTATAATGAATTGTCGGTCCCGGCAATACACATAAAAGTAATTGAAAAAAACGACATGGGATTCCCCCACAGTCCATCCAAAATTTTTTTCAAAAATTGCATGGGGGTGCCCCCAAATTCCATATCAGGCCCTTCAGGTCTGGTATGGATATTAAGGGAAACCCCGTGCCAAAATTAAAAAAAATGGCGTGGGGGTCCCCGTCAAAATCCATACCAGGCCTGAATCCCATGTCATTTTTTTCACTGACTTTTTTGTGTATATTGCCGGGACAGACAATTCATTATAGCCGCGAGTACTTTTAAATTACTTTTTTCCTTTAGAAATGTCATTTTGCTTTTGGACTGTTTTAAACACGGGAAACATGCTCCACTTTACAGGCATACTATAGACACCCCCCAGGTACGAACCTTAAAGGAATATTTCACTTTTATTGTTTCACTTTGAACATTATTAAAATCACTGCTCCCGAAAAAACTGCCATTTTTAAAACTTTTTTTTGCATTGATACATGTCCCCTGGGGCAGGATCCGGGTCCCCAAACACTTTTTATGACAATAACTTACATATAAGCCTTTAAAATTAGCACTTTTGATTTTTCATGTTCGTGTCCAATAGACTTTAACGGTGTTCACGTGTTCGAACAAATTTTTGGCCTGCTTGCATGTTCTGCTGCGAACCCGAACTGGGGGGTGTTCGGCTCATCCCTAATCAGTAATAAGGCACATCAATGTCCACAATGTACTTGGAGCGACCGGGTCACCTAGACAAGTCCCAAGCGCAGGAAGACCTTCCAAAAGTTAAGGCGTTTCAAGGGGGGAATCTCCTCTTCTTCAGAGCCATCCGAAAAGGCTGGCTCTGAGGAAGAAGGAATCCCCCTTGGAACGCGTCAGCCTTTTGGAAGGTCTTCTAGCACTTGGGGCTTCTCTAGGTGACCACATCCCAGGTCGCTCCAAGTACATTGTGGACTTTGATTTGCCTTATTTTTGATGTTGTTTTATTTCCTTAGGTTTCCCCAGCCTGCAGGCAGCCGCAAAGCCAGTGCAATTATTGGATCAGCTAAAGATTTTGGATTGTCTTTTGCCAATGTACTCTCTTGAGCACAGGAGATTATTCTTTTTTGTCTGAAGAAAGTGTAGTCAGGTCCAAGCACGGATCTAGATAGGCAGCAAGCAAAGGAGTAGGCAGGTCAAACCGGATAAGTAACTGGCAGGCAAGTATAGATCTTAGGTAGCTGGTGACATAACAAAGCAGCAGCCACTTCAAAGGCTGGAACACACTCAGTCTGGTCACACAGGGGCAACCTGACTTACAGCGCGACTTTGCAAGGCAATTTGGAGGCCACTTCAGTGCGACTTTGAGCAACTTAAAGTTGCCTCCAGGACAGGCGACTTTGGCTGTGGCCAATCGCAGAATAATCAGCTCTGTGGGAGGGAGGGGGTTGCCTGGGCAAACATGGGAAATACCCGGGGAAATTATTTTATTTTTCCCATAAAGTCGCTTCAATATAGATGGAGATCCGCCTCGGAAGCAACTTCCATTGAAATCTATGGGTACAAGTTGCCTAGAAGTCACCTTGAAGTACAGGAACCTTTTCTGAAGTCGGAGCAACTTCAGTAGTGTACATTAAGACGGCTCTCATTTACTTCTGTGGCATTTCTTATGTCCAGCAACTTGGGGCGACTTGAGAACTTACAAGTCGGATCCCAAGTCCCTGTAGTGTGAACCTGCACTTAGTGTCATTAATAAGAGCTCTGAAAGTCCTAGCAGGGATTCTGCAAATACCATTGGAAATCCTGGCAGGGATTCTGAGAGCAGGAGTTATGGAAGTCCTGGCAAGGATTCTAGGAACAGGAATTCTGGAAGTCCTTGCAGGGATTCTGAGAGTAGGAGATCTGGAAGTTCTGGCAGGGATTCTGAGAGCAGGAATTATGGAAGCCCTAGCAGGGATCCTGAGAGCAGGCGTTCTGGAAGTCCTTGCAGGGATCCTGAGAGCAGGCTTTCCGGAAGTCCTAGCAGGAATTCTGAGAGCAGGAGTTCTGGAAGTCCTGGCATGGATTCTGAGAGCAGGAATTCTGGAGGTCCTGGCAGAGATTCTGAGGTTACTTTAACAGAACTGAGCCACTGCTTCTTCGCTGTCCAACCAGCAGGCAGGGAGTGTGTCCAGGACCAAGATGTGCTACTTCTGCACTGAAGGTTCACAATCAGCTATGCAGTCCAATAGGGGTGTCTGGATCACTGGACTGGCTGAACAAAACTAGAAAACTCTTTGGAAGTTAAAAGAGTTCCCATATTTGCATTTCAACTGTGTATTTAGCTTCTTATATAAAGGTTTAATTTCTTATTCCTGGCTATGTTTAGTATGACAGTCTAGGCAATGTGCGGACACATGACAGCTGTGGTTTATCATCTATTTACACTTAAGGGACCAAGTAAACAGATATATTATTTATAAGTGATTCCTAAATGCAAAAGTGGGTTGCAGAAAAATACTAAAGCATTAAACTTTCATGTTTCTTCTCCAACATCAGGGAGCTACTCATTACAGGCAGTGCATAATGATATATATATACTGTATATAGTCACAGTGTTTACATTGGACATATGCAGCTATCTGGGACCATTTTGGAGCCAAGTCAGTCACCGTAAAACTTCCACATGCACTGCAATAACGAACAGAGGCTTCTGGTCATTCTTAAAGCAGAACTCCAACTATGGAAAACCCAAATAAAATTTCTTAAATAAAAAAAAAGAAAGCAGAACTCCAATCATTTTTCTTTTAATTTTTAGTTTCTCCTACATATATAAAAAGCGGTAGTTCCACTTTAACAACATTCAATACAGAGTGAACTTTTTTTTTCTGTATGGAATAGAGCAGGGAAGGGTAAGCTGATGTATGATCTACTCTTCACCACACTAAAAAAAAAAATGTCTGTGTTGTTTTAGAGTTTCCCTCACTACCGATTTGGTGAAATCGCTGCAACCGGGACTGTAAGTGAGAGCAGTAAACACCCAACAGAGGTTCTCTTGTCCAGTTTTGGAGCCAGGTGATAGCTCATAAAATTTTGAAAAGAAACTTTATTTAGTAATGTGCAAAACAACATGCAGCAGTCCACAGCAACGAACCCTCATAAGATAATCATCAGCTTTCAGTGTTCTGACTGGTCTAAACAGATAGAAGAGAAAATGTAATACTTGCATTCCTAAAGCTGAACAGTGGGGTGTAGAGCTCAAAAAAATAGGGGGTGAGATTGAAAATCTTCCATGTTTAACTTAAATTCACATTATCTTACATAATATTCTTGTATTACATTTTCTCTATTTCCTGTGCTTTCTCCTTCCTCTCGGTTATAGCTAATAAACTCCTCATCCCATTATCATAATTCTTCACTTTGATGTTTTTTATCTCCATGCATTGCTGGTTGCCATTTGTGAACTGTACACATACAGAGTCACTAACTGCCTTATTTATTAAAGGATTCACATTCCAATAATCAGATTTTAAAAACCTAGCTCCAGGAAACCTGAAAAATCTCCCTTGTAGTGGAGATGCGCCAGCACTATAAAGGTTAGCTGTTCATTTGGTTTAGGAGCTGTGAAAAACACTTTTACTTTCCTGATCTTCTGCTCCCCATCAGACAGCTCTCCTCCATGCTCCAGCAGTGGGCTGACCCTCAGTGTCTCTTCATTGGTATTTATGGTGTCAGGACCTTAAACTGCTGGAGCATAGGGAAGAAGGCGCTTAGGGGACCAGTCTAGCAGTGTGGAGGAGCAGAGGATCAGGTAAGTAAATCTACTTTACATGCCCCCTAGACCTAAGCAAGCAGAATGTTCACATTTCCTGGACTTCAGCTTTCAGTGTCATAAAAAATAAGAATCTATCTATTCCCTAAAATACCCATTACTATTATTGGTGCCTTAAAACATCTTGTTAATGCAATAGCTTGGCTATCTCAAATTCTTAACCTAACCTCATCTTTTGATCTAACACAACGGACGCACACCACTCATATATTTGGCCTTGTATTTCCCCACTTCCACCCTCCTTGCAACCTCTCCTTTTCCTTTGTCTAATAACAATCTTGTTATGCAGCGTACACACGAGCGGACTTTTCTATCGGACTGGTCCGACGGACCGAGTCAGGCGGACAATCCGATCGTGTGTGGGCTTCATCAGACCTTCAGCGGACTTTTTCTGTCGAAAGTCTGACGGACTTTAGATTTGGAACATGCTTCAAATCTTTACGTCGTAACTCCACCGGACCCAGAAATCCGCTTGTCTGAATGCTAGTCCGACGGACAAAAACCGACGCTAGGGCAGCTATTGGCTGCTGGCTATCAACTTCCTTATTTTAGTCCGGTGTACGTCATCACGTACGAATCCGTCGGACTTTGGTGTGATCATGTGTAGGCAAGTCCGTTCATTAAAAAGTCAGTCGGAAGTCCGTCAAAAGTCCGTCGGAAAGTCCGGCGGACCAGTCCGGTCGAAAAGTCCGCCCGTGTGTACGCACCATTAGTTTCACATTCTCCCTGACTTTATCTTCCTTTACCTCCAACCAGTTAACAGTTACCAGTAGAAACCTTGGCCGCTTTAACCCTTCTATTTTCTATTCTGCTACTGACTACCTCTATAGCAAAATATCATCTCTATCCTGTCCAGACCTGACCACTTCTGTCGTACATTTACAAACTTAAAGCATGGTTGGTATTACTGAATCTTCAATGTCTCTCAGAACAACTTTCAACAGCCAAGTTGTCAAAATCAGTTTGCTCTTATCCATCTTGTGCATACTAACTGTAGTCACTACACAAAGAATGAGGCCCCTGACAGCTACAAACCAGGCAAACAGAAAACACCAGAATTCTTATACGACAATGGGGTGGATCTACTAAAACTGGAGAGTGAAAAGTCTGGAGCAGTTGTGAATGGTAGCCAATCAGCTTCTAACTTCAGTTTGTTTAATTAAGCTTTGACAGAAAAAAATGGAAGCTGATTTCTCTGCAGAGCTGCACCAGATTTTACACTATTAGTAAATCCACCCCAAAGACTCTGGAGCGAGTGCAGTGTAAAGCTAAATCTCTGACTTAACCACATATAAATTTGTGATCCTAAAATAAAATCCTTCCCTCTGTGCTGCCAAACAGACCTATTTCATCCCTCACATTAACACCCTGCCATCCTGGCCTTGCCAACCCTTTTCTACTTCTAATTCCCTACTTCATCCCCCACCTACTAACTCATTTGCTGCTCAAGACATGGCCAATCATTTTAAAAACAAGACAAATGCTGTGATGATGATTTTTCCACTGTTTAGATACCTCCCCCACTTAACATACCAATTCTATCCCCAAATTTACTACATTCCTCTTTTGACCCTTTTACCACAAAGGAGATTGCTAAACTTTTCTCTGATGCCTACCTAACCACCTACCACTTGGACCCATTCCTCTCTAACTAACATCTTCAATCTCTACCTCTGTACTGGTACCTTTCCCTTCCTTGTAAAACATGCTCTGGTCACTCCTATACCTAAAAAAAATCCAACAATCTGAACAAATTAAGACGCATCTTCTTGCTCCCAGTTACATCCAAATTCTAGAACATCTTCTAGTTTACAACTGTCTAAAGTGTTACCTAACAGATAATAACCTTCTTGATCCCTTACAGTTTGGCTTCCACCCATAATACTTCACAGAAACTGTCCTACTAAAACTCACTAACGACCTGCAATCTGCTAAAACCAATGGTGGCTACTCCATACTCATACTATTAGACCATTCTGCTACCTTTAATACAGTTGACCACCCTAATAAACAAAAAACAAAACAAAAAAAAACACTCCCTTGGCCTTTAAAACGGTGTCCTTTCCTGGTTTGAGTCCTACCTATCTAACCTTTCCTTCAGTGTATACTTAGAAATAAAGGACTTGGAAGTCTGAGAACCTTTTTTAGGAGGTTCTGGAATAACAAACAGGGAATCCATCTACCTAAAGAAGCAGTGCCTGAGAGTGTTTACAGTGCCTGTAAACCCTCATTGCATCCAGACAATGAAAAGAGAGCTACTTGTAGTGAACTAGAGCTGGACATAAGGTCACTTTCACACTGGGGCATTTTTCAGGTGCCTTTGGGCTAAAAATAGCGCCTGTAAAGCACCAGAAACATGCCTCCCCTGCAGCCCCAGTGTGAGAGCCCGAGTGCTTTCACACTGGGGAAGTGCGCTTGCAGGACGGGAAAAAAAGTCCTGCAAGCAGCATCTTTGGGGTGTAAAAGTAGCTATAGAAAGTAGCCTAATGAAGGTAACACAATATGCTAATTAAGTGAAAACAGAGACCAGGGAAGACACCTGACCCTTTGATGGTGCTAAGGGTAAAGCATTGTTCTACACCCAATGGGATTAAATAAAGAACATGACTCACCTAGAAAGCACTTGGAGAAACCCCAAAAGTCTCACACCAGTGAAAATAAATCTTCCATATGCAATGATAAATCTTGCAGGAAGTAAATTTACAATTGTTAAGCATGATTGGGATAACATTCTTCAATTCCTTCTTGAAGAGCCTGGGTTTCAACAGACAAGCTGTCAAAGCCAGTGATTGGGGAGCAGGGTGGAAGATTGGTCCTTGGGATAACGGTTTCCGGCTAATCTACTAAAGACCATGGATCATTGGCTAACAGCCTGATGGTCTAGAACTCTGCCTAACCAAGAAGACTGGCTTCTATCATGACACTCTTCCAACATAAAGAAAGAAAAAAACTATCACCAATGACAGGGACATCTTGGTCTCAGGATATAATTGGATCATCTTGTCCAGAGAAAGGTTGGACATATCAAACACCCTGAAGATGTTCTGTTGTAAAATACTGGAGTAGAATTGAGCAAAGGGAATTTCTAAATTCTTCAAATGTAGGTACAATCAATCCCAGCACTCTAAAGCTCTGTAGGAAAGGCTGATGTCGGGAATGATGTTGCCAAATCTGGCCTTGCAGTTTTGTAAACTTCTCCTGGGGTAGAAAGTCCCTGGCTTGAAATATATCCAGAAGGCCCAAGTACTCCAAGTGATGTGATAGGATCAAACATGACTTCTCAAATGTTAGTATTCATGCAAAGTCCTTCAAAGTCTGCATTAGGATTGACATATTGGAATCCAAGGTTAATAAAGTCTATGTCTGCAACAGCAGTACATCCAGATTTCCGATGACTGAAATACCCCTGAGCCAAAGATGACTCAGAACAGGTACAAGGACCTTTTTAAACACTCTTGGGGTGAGACCAAGTCAAAGGGCACAAACTGGTAATGATTGTCATCCACAGCATTACGAAGAAATTGATGGTGACCTTGAAAGATAGGAATGTGTAAATAAGCATACTTTATGTCAGTGGATGCTAAGAAGTCTCCATGATTTTAGACATGAAGGCCTCCTTTCGGTTTTGAAACTGTAAACAAGTTTGAAAAAAATTGTGACATATTTTGGTTGGCAGAACAGAAATGATAACAGCTTGATTCGGTCCCTGGATGGCTGAAAGGAGGTCTGTGTAAAGTTGCTAAAACACAAGAGGATGCAATGTGAACAATTAACTATATTTTGTAACCTGTGGAATCAAACTCCATTGATGTAAGCTTCTGTGTAAACTTCTACATTTTTTGAAAAAGTCATCAACACATTAAGTTGTTGGTGGTAGATTTAATGCAAAGGCAGATTTATCCACAGGTTTATAGCTCTTGGTCTACCACAGCCAATTAGAAGTCTCAGAGCCCACGGGAGTGAAAGACAACTTAGATTTATGAACTAGAACTTTACTTGGATGAACAAGAGGAATGAGCAGAAAAGAAAGGTGTACATCTGTGCTATTGATCCCTATTTTTGCATAGTTGGGATAAGTGAGTACACTTACTTCCGTCACTTTTTTAATGATTTCATCCAAGGAAGAGCTGAAATGATGGTCGTCTGTGAAGGGTAATTGCAACAAAGACTCCTTAAACTGTTGCTCTACTGATATCACCTAAGCCAGATGGCTCGGCTGATCTGCACAACAGAAAGAGAGACCCAAGACAGAACATAGCTAGCATCCAGCATGGGATCACACATAAAACTTGAAACAAGGGTCATCTGGTCAATGGAATCAATACATTTGGGATTAACACCAGCAATTGCCTGATCTTTATTTGATGATGTAGATCAGTCAGCTAAGGAGTAGATGGTTTGAGAAAATATTTCCAACTTAATATCAGTAGGGTTCCTAAAGGATGGAGTGTCTGTGACACTTGAGAATTGACCTCAGGAGAAGCAGTCAATTTTATGGAAAAAAAAAACTCTGCAGAGGGAGAGAGTGTCTGGAACCATTCAAAGTTCCTTCTTGCACAAATTGCAGTAACTAGAAGATTCGCCAAAAGCTACAGAGCAACCTCCTTTCCATTTGGTCCCAGCCATTTTATCAACAAACAAATGGGTGTATACCTTTAAGAAAAGGGAACAATGAAACCTCCTAAGCTTTTGAATGCCAAAAGCTATGCTAGAGAAATTGTGCCAGTGAAGACAATACAAATGGGAAGAAGCTGTGGGTGAGGAGAGAATGCTGTCATGAAACAGAATACTTCTGGGAAGGTAGCCTAGTGTCCATTTCCCCTGTAGGCATCAGTATTACCCTTGGTTGCTTATTGTTAATAAAGCTGTGTCCCCAAATGGATGAAAGAGAAAAAATATATGCGGTTAGTTTGGTAATTTTATTTTTCCTACAGATTTGCTTTAAAAGATAAGAAGTCCAAAACATTTGAATCTATCATTAGCCAAGGGGTACACTAACACCGAAAAGGGAACAAACTAAAAAGCTGCACAATGGCTGCATGTACTGTATATACAGATGTAGTAATTGTGACTTTGGGGTTTGAATCACATCTGTTCAATATCTAAGCACCTATTGATCAGGTTCATATGTGCCCAATTTACAGACTAGCTCTCTACATCATAAAGCTAAAGCAAATTTGACACCTGTAAGTGTGGCTTTATTATATATTATTGATCTTTACACTTAAAAAGGGAGTTTTGCTTTAGAAACATAGTGACACAGGACACATGCTAGGTGGCGTGATACAAAAGTTATTATGGAACTCGCTTGCACAATGCTTAGCAACAGAAGCCACACTGCCTATAACTATATATTTTTTGATCAGAATACACATTAAATATTTCTATGCTTTTCTTGGAAGACATGGTTGCCTCCTAGAAAATATACCTGTCTTAATAGCATGCTAACTGCTCAGCATTTAGAGGTCTTATATTACCAATCTTTTCTATTCTTCCCAATGATTTTCTCCTCCCACTCTTACCGTGATTGCATAGAACTTGTGCAAGTAAATTAATCATATAAATAGTCATTGAGAAAAAATTTCTGTCTGAACTGAGAAAAGTCCGGTATAAAAAAAGCCAAGGGGACAGACTGTCTGAGTGTCACCTCTTCTGCTGCGGTAACATTTCTGACAAGTGTAGCGAATGTAATAGTGCTGATGAAATGTTATCCGCAGAGCTCCACACTCATATTATGCAAACAGGCGCCAGCTCTCCACTGGAGGGTGGAAGGGAGGGGGAGACAGCAGGTTAAGAAGGTGCAAGATATGAGAGGGATGGTGAGAAATAGATGAATGACAGAAGGAAGGTGACAGGAAGACATGTGGATGATAGCTGCATAAAAAAGGCAGCTATGGGCATAATAGGTTGAAATATTTTGGCCCTTCAAGTTGTGATTCAGGTTAAAGCTGAATTTCAGGCAAATAGCACAACATAGTTGAAATACAATTGTGAGAAGCAAAAAGATTTGTATATCTATTTAGCCAGCTCTGAGCTTTGCAAAGACCTACCAGACAGTACAGCTAGGCTGGTGACCTGTATTCTATCTGCTGCTATGCAATATAGCCAGGTAATGTTTGTGCCCCAAGCCTGTAATTTAACTCTGCTCTTTCCTCTTGTCATTATATTTCCTGATTGGCTCCTAGTGCTGTCCCTTCCTCTCTCCAAATTTGTATGTTGCTGTGCATGAGATTGCAGGGGGCTGATTCTAAATTCAGATCTCAGTATATACACTAGCTGCATTTAAAATACATTTCAGGATTGGTTTTTAATTGAATACATAACTTCTTTAATTGGTGTTCCTTTCATCTGCTTGGTGTGTAGCTTTAAATAAATCACTAACATCTAAGAACCTCAATTGCAAGGTTTTTCTGTGTTTGCATCAAAAACTCTTATCAATTGGTATTCACAGTTGTGTTACAGTTTTGCAGCTGTCATTATTAAATTCCATGGCTTTGTGTTTGTTTTGATCATAAAAGCAATCTTGGAATTCTTGTGGAAATGTCTGCCCAACAGAATCTAGTGCATAAGAAGCCAGCATTCTCTACATATCAGTTTTAAGTAGACCTGGCCTTCAAAGAGCCCATCCTTCCAAAAGTAATATTTCACTTATGTTTGAATACTGGTAGCATAGATGACCCACTCTTATGTCCGTTAGATAAGAGATCCCCACCAAAGGCTGTTTTTTACAAGGACAGGATATTTCAACCTATTATGCCCATAGCTGCCTTTTTTATGCAGCATAGATGACCCACTCTTATGTCCGTTAGATAAGAGATCCCCACCAAAGGCTGTTTTTTTACAAGGACCATCTGTAGCCTGATCCACCCACTGGCTTCTCGTAATTGTCAAATCTCTCTACCAGAGACCCCAGTTCCCTGGCCATAGAGACTTACTGCTTTCCTATCATTTAAAATAATGATTTTTTTTCAGATATTTTGCTATCCAGAAAATATTTTCTGAATTCCTCATTTTTTGGCTTTATATATAGTTGCTGTACTACAACAGATCACCGCAGTCCAAAACATATCTGCTACAGGCGTCTCAAAGTCTCCCACATACAGGAAGTCTTACATGAAGCATTACATAGCACAGTACATTCCACATGACCCTGTGAAGAACTCCCTGGATTCTGGTTGCAATATATTTCATTAACATCCTAATGTTATGGGGGGCCTGTTATGGGGAGACAACCATCTCTTTTTGTTTTGGATAGAATCAGTAATGGATTGCCTGCCTATGGCCCATGGGCATCCAAGGCTTTGGTTTTCATAACTGCTACTGTGTTTCCCTGAGTCTCAGAATTTTTAGTCCTGTATCATTTGCTGGCTACTGAGTCAGGATTGGAGGCAGAGCTGGAGGAAGGTACTACAGGAGGGAACTAAGAAGTAGATGGGTTACTCCTCCCCACTCCCGTAACAATGCAGAGCAAGTAGGCAAGAAGATACTGTTAGCAGAGGAGGTTGTACATCCAGTTGCGCATCCACTAAGAAAAGCTCCAGCAGCAAGGCCAAGTAGGTTTTCACTTCCCCTGTTGTCTGAAACACCTTCATTAGTATGTAAGCGATATCAAATTTTTCTGAAAGAATGAGAGCTTATTTTTTGCCCATGCAGAACAAAGTAACAGGTTCACATTAAAAGCTGTATCACAAGCAGCATATATTAAAACTCCCTTTGCTCCACTGCTACTTAGTTTGGTTATAAGTAGTGATAGGCCTAAAGGTACCTGAGTTTGGTTGAGGCTAGATTGGCCGAACATTACTGAAGGCAATGGGAGTCAAGTCTTAACAATTTGAAATGCCCATTTTTTAGGTTAATTGGAAAGGGATTGTCAAAAATGCTTGGGGCCTGGAGGATTGCCCTGGGGAACATGTACCAAAGCAAGAAAAATACATTCCGTTTGTTGGGGAGCAACAATTTTGATAATGATTAAAAAGCAATATACAAATGCACAATATCTTTAAATAGCATGCCTGGGGGGTGTGCTTAACTTGCCTGAGAAGTGATGCATGTGTAGAATATATACAACCTTCCACAGCAAAATTGACATTTACAAAAAAAAAAAATGCTGTTAAAATTGCCCGTAAATTTGATTTTCTGACTGCTTTTTTCTGTTTATAAACAAAATAGTCAGTGATTTTCTTTATCTATACCAGACCCATATCTTAGAGGATAGTCTTTCATATAGTAGATAGAAATAAAAAAATGGTGTGGACTTCCCCTTAAAAATACACATCCTGATGTTTGCGTACCCGCACTTAGGTAAGAAAAGTGCCTATGAAATAAAGTGCTTAAAACTAGTGAATGGGCTGTTGCTGGGGAAAAAAGGTGTAATTTACCTTTAAATGAAATATGTGCAAAGCCCCAGCGATGTCCCCTTAAATCATACAGTTGAAATATTAACAACACTATTGATTATAAAATAAATATTAATTCATAGTGTCCAATCATAAAAAAATATTGTCAAAGTTCTCCTAATAAAGTGCAATTGTGCTTTCTTTAAAGTGCAAGCAGTGCTCCAAATCTTATATGTGTAATAAAGTGCCGTGCTCCCCTCTTGTGCCCTCACTCACCGAATTATGAGTAAATATGTACCTATCTGTCAGGGACGTGCTGGCCATAGTGCATCCGAGCTCCTAGGCAGAGGCAGATGTTCATGCGCAGACAAGCAGGTGCCTGTCTTGCCGGGCATAGGCTAATGCTTATACACGCAAATATTTGCGTGCACAGGCAAGCACAAATGCACATGCGCTAAAATGCATGCGCCTGTTAGCCATTAATGCTGGCGCCAAATGGCCTGTATAAGGGCAGCAGCTGCACTAGTGCATTGCTGTCTGATCTGCAGCTTTACCTGTATACCTGTTCCTTTGATCTCTGCTTGATTCCTGTGTTTGACCTGGCTTATCCTGACCACGCTTGCTCTCTACACATCCTGACCTCGATTTTCCTTTAGACTTTGTGATATCTCTCATCTGCCTGATATCCTGTTGCCAACTACTGCCTACACATTGACCATTCTCTGCCTGCCATTTATGCTTGTCTCTGATCATCTGTTGCTGACCTGACTTGTCTGACCCTGCATCCAGTTACCCATCTGTCCTGCTCTGCATGGTGCCTGGTGACGCCAGTCCTCCATCTGCTGTGTGTCTGCATCTACTGTTCCTACTGCTATCCTCTGCTTTAACCACTCAGCCCAGCTCTGGGGACGCACTTGCCATACACCTCTGTGGCCAACGGAAGATCTTGCAGGCACTCTTACCTCACCGTGCTCTTGCGGCCACTATCACAGCTCCAGTGGCCCTGGAGATGGGGCTGTATAAGAGGTCTCCCTCTATGCGTCAGGCTCTGCCACAAGGAATTCTCAGATGTTTCTCCAGCTCCTCCATTTCTCTTAATAAGGTAGCAGATTAATTGGATGTTGGTCATATAAAGATGATAGTGGAAACTCCATAGTGAAATAAAATTTTATTATTAAAAAAGTTAAAACATATTAATTATCCACTCACAATCTCACTTGATAAAACAAGCATGTAATGCTAGTTCAGAACCAACAGCACAGCGTGCGTTCTAAGAGCCGGACGTGACATCACCGGACGTTCCCACCTAATGCATTTCGCCCTCCCACTGAAGTTCTCACTGTTCCTTTACACGTAGATAAAAAGTAAGCTGCGCTCTTAAAGTGACACGTTAACCAAATATATGTACATAAAAACAAGAAATGAATAAATAAAAAGTAATTGAAAAATGATACAAAGTAAAAAGTCCCAAGCAGTGAAACATGTGGCTTATGTAGAGTCCTCCAATGACTATTGAAGATCTTAATGGTTCCTTCAATGAAGAACGGACCAGCAGCCAGAGGTTCAGTGACAATTGTGTGACTTTATAATGTGAACACAGTAATGCCCTGTACACACGATCGGACATTGATCGAACATTCCGACAACAAAATCCATCAGATTTTTTCCGACGGATTTTGGGACAAACTTGTCTTGCATACACGCGGTCACACAAAGTTGTCGGAAAATCAGATCGTTCTGAACGCTGTGACGTAAAACTCGTACGTCGGGACTATAAATGGGGCAGTAGCCAATAGCTTTCATCTCTTAATTTATTCTGAGCATGCGTGGCACTTTGTGCCTCGGATTTGTGTACACACGATCAGAATTTAAACGATCGCATTTTGTTGTCTGAAAATTTTATATCCTGCTCTAAAACTTTGTGTGTCGGAAATTCCGATGGAAAAAGTCCGATGGATCCCACACACGATCGGAATTTCCGACAACACAATCCGATCAAACTTTTTCCATCGGAAAATCCGACCGTGTTTACAGGGCATAAATCCACCACTACACTTGTGGCTAATACCCAGCCAGGGCCTTTTCCTCCAAAAACTCAGCCAGGGCCTTTTCCTCCAAAACCTGCGAATGTTTGGTCTGGTCATATGGCGTAGTAAGCCGTTTGGTCAGGAACGTAGTTGGAGGTACAGCTTCTGGACCCATACACAGTACAAGTGGTGATGAGGCGATGGCAGATCAAAAAGAAAGGGCAGGGAAAATCACCATAGGTAAAACCAGATGGTTGTTTATTCGGATATAAAAAACAGTATCGCTTGCAAAGCATATGCAAATTCAGTAAAAAGTTTCAATAAAAAATGTGGCCGGCTGGCAACAATACAAATGCCCGTGCAAGTGGGACGTAAACAACTCGTCAGCATGTCTCTCCTCCCAGTGCGTTTCGTCACTAATCTGCCGTCGTCCTGGGGCACGAGCGGCGTACTAACGCACCGCTTAATATAGTAAACACATACAACCAAGCCTCATTCTGAATCTCAGGTAGCTGATGCTACAAACACCATTTTGAATGTGGGAAAAACCAAAACCAAACTAAAACCCCTACATAGAGTGCAAAATTCTGGGATAAACAACGAGTGCAACAAACATAGCACTCATCGCTAAACCAGCATACTCACCAAACTTGAACCACCAAAATGGGCTCAAAAGATAACTTACATACTCTATAAGTGTGTATGATACTGAAAGCTATAATACACAGACAGCTACCCTTATATTCAAATTGGCACAAAACGCATGAAAATACATAACATGCCATCCAAGTCGGTGCTAAACAATAGCCACCGTGGATAACAAGCGACTCCCATGTCAATCTCTGAGGCCACACCTGGAGAAAGAGTGACCAACTATAACAAAATCGGTCAGTCATCTCCACTATGAATAAATAGGGTGGATGTTATTTCAAGGGCTAATTATGCATCAGGATATCACCAAAAAAGAGGATATTTCCTTCAAGAGCCACATTAAAAAGTGGGCGCATTAGATAGTGCCTCACATTAAAGATGTGATACTCCAAAGGGGACAATGTAGCCCATACAAAAAGATCGGACGATGTCATCGAAATCTCCACAATGAGTGTTCATAACAGATAATGTTTGAAAACCCAATGTAGCCCAATGTAGCCCATACAAAAAGATCGGACGATGTCATCGAAATCTCCACAATGAGTGTTCATAACAGATAATGTTTGAAAACCCAATGTAGCCTATTAGTATAAAACATGTGATACCTCACATTAAGGTTGTTGTACCCCCTAGGGGGCAATATAGCCAATGTGGACAAATTGGCTGATACCATCTAAATCAGTGGTTCTCAACTCCAGTCCTCGGGACCCACCAACAGGCCAGATTTTAAGTATTACCTTGGGGAGATGCAGACTAGAATACTGCAATCACTGAGCAGCAAGTGATATCACCTGTGATGTATTTCAACTATCTTGCAAACCTGGCCTGTTGGTGGGTCCTGAGGACTGGAGTTGAGAACCACTGATCTAAATCGATCGAAAATCTCCACAGTGATTTCTCATAAAAGTGATACTAGAAAACGAAATGTACCATATTGGGAACGTAGGGACAAGGGTCAAAATAAAAACAAAATTTGAACCAATCTCGTATACCAACTCATCAAACCATATATCCTACCCTTATCAGAGCAACATGACAACAGTTGGAACGAAAAAAAAACATCTACTGCATTGGATAATCTCCTGTATGGATATATGTTAACACGTTGGCAGGCATGTCACAGTTCAACCCCGATGGTATTATCCAAATGGATCATATGGGCTAATGGGGTGAACCAGAGATAATGAGGTAGCCACCCAAGATTCAAATCGAGTTTACATCACAAGTAACCATAGCAACAATCAGTCCAACGAACACAATTCAATATATATGGTCATAATGTAAATTAGAATGATGGTAATCAAGAGTTATCTATAAAAGCGTTAACATCTACATCAACATTTAAACCATAGGGGACATAAGTCTTTAATTTGAGTACCAACGCCATCTCAAGTTTGAAGATACTCCTTACAAGACAGTTTCCCCTCCAGTGGGGACTGAATTTATCTATCCCTAAGAAAATAGTGCTGGAGGGGTCTCTATTATGGACAGATAATGCTTCGATACCGAATGCTTGGTGAACCCCTTCCTAATATTAATGATGTGCTCATTATGATAAACTTGAAGGGGGCGTTTCATCCTGCCCACATACTGCAGTCCACAAGGGCATTGCAGTAAGTAGACTACCCCCTCAGTGGAACACGTGATGAATGGCTCTATCTTATGTTCCTTGGACGTATGGCTAGAAATGACGCTTGACGTTCTCCTAGCTCTACATCCATTAAGAGAACACACTTTCTGCATTGGTAGTAGCCTGTGAGTTCTCTAAAAAAATTTAGGTTTATTATTGGGGAGGTTAAGAACATTAGACATTTGTCACTCAAAGAGGGAGCACCCCTAAATACCACCAGAGGTTTGACTGGTAAGATGGTATTCAGTATTCTGTTGTTGCCTAGAATGTGCCAATGTTTGTTAATGATGAGTTTGACATTCTGATATTGGTTGGTAAAACCTGTAATGAATGTAGTTCTGAAAACATTATCTTTACCCTGTTCAGAAAATCTTTTTTTTTAATAAGTCTGTCCTATCTAACAGCATAACCTGATAGAGAGTATTGGACTAAGACTTTTTAGGGGACCCCTTGTCCAAAAATCTCTGTGTAAGGGTCTCAGCTTGCACCAAAAATTTATCAGGTTCAGTGCAATTACGCTTCAACCTCAAAAATTGGCTCTTAGGCACTGACCTGAGCCAAGAGGCATGGTGACAACTATCCACCAAAACGTAAGAATTTCTGTCAGTAGATTTAATAAATGTAGAGGTGATAAATGAATGAATGAATGAAATTTTAAGATCTAGAAAATGAATCTCCCTACAGTTTGCCTTATATGAGAGATGTATCCCCCTAGTATTGAATTCACACAAGGCAGCCTCACTTCCATCCCATAGGAGGAGGATATCGTCTATGTAACGTGCCCAAAGGGCCACCTCCGGTCTCCTTTGAGCATAGACAACATCCTCCTCCCACTGAGCCATAAATAAATTCGCCAGGCTCGGGGCATATTTAGCCCCCATAGCAAAACCCCTATCATTTTCTAACTGCCCATAATAGGGACCCCTCCAGCACTATTTTCTTAGGTATAGATAAATTCAGACCCCCGCTGGAAGGGAAGCTGTCTTGTAAGTAGGGATGAGCCTGTTGTTCGACTCGAACATCGAGTGTTCGCCTGTTCGTGGCAAATTCGAAAGCCGCGGAACACCGTTAAAGTCTATGGGACATTAACATGAAAAACCAAAAGTACTCATTTTAAAGGCGTGTATGCAATTTATTGCCATAAAAAGTATTTGGGGACCCGGGTCCTGCCCCAGGGGACATGTATCAATGCAAAAAAAGTTTTAAAAGCGGTTGTTTTTTGGGAGCAGTGATTTTAATAATGCTTAAAGTGAAACAATAAAAATGAAATATACCTTTAAATATCGTGCCTGGTGGGTCTATAGTATGCCTGTAAAGTGGCGCATTTTTCCAGTGTTTAGAACAGTACCACAGCAAAATGACATTTCTAAAGGAAAAAAAGTAAAACTGATTGTGGCTGTAATGCATTGTCGGGTCTTGGCAATATAGATAAAACTCATTGAAAAAAACGGCATGGGTTCCCCCCAGTTCATTACCAGGCCCTTTGGGTTTGGTATGGATATTAAGGGGAACTCTGCACCCATTTTTTATTTTTAAATGGAGTAAGGGTCCCCCTGTGCAAAAATTTAAAAAAATGGCATAGGGGTCCCCCCCCAAAATCCATACCAGACCCTCATCCGAGCTTGTATCCTGGCAGGCCGCAGGAAAAGAGGGGGGGCGTTCTCTCATCTGAACTATTCCAGGCCACATGTCCTCAACATGGGGAGGGTGCTTTGGAGTAGCCCCCCAAAGCACCTTGTCCCCACAACCCTTGCAAGTTCTGGTGCAAAACGAACCAGGGGGTGTTTGGCTCATCCTTACTTGTAAGGAGTATCTCCACTTGAGATGGCGTGGGTACACAAATTAAAGACTTATGTCCCCTATGGTTTAAATGTAGATGTAGATGTTAATGCTTTTATAGCTAACTCTTGATTACCATCTTTCTAATTTGCATCATGACCATATATATTGAATTGTGTTAGTTGGACTGATTGTTGCTATGGTTACTTGTGATGTAAACTCGATTTGAATCTTGGGTGGCTACCTCATGATCTCCGGTTCACCCCATTGACCCATATGATCCATTTGAATAATACCATCGGGGCTGAACTGTGACATGCCTGTCAACATGTTAACATATATCCACACAGGAGATTATCCAATGTAGTAGATGTTTTTTTTTTCGTTCCAACTCTCGTCATGTATATTGCTATATGGTTTTGATGAGTTGATACGAGATTGGTTCAAATTTTGTTTTTACTTCTACCCTTGTCCCTACATTCCCAATATGGTACATTAAGTTCTCTAATATCACTTTTATGAGCATTCACTGTGGAGATTTTCGATCAATTTTGATGGTATTGACCGATTTGTCCACATTGGCTATATTGCCCCCGAGGGGGTACAACAACCTTAATGTGATGTATCACATCTTTTATACTAATAGGCTACACTGGGTTTTCAAACATTATCTGTTATGAACACTCATTGTGGAGATTTCGATCGAATTCAATTCAATTCTGTTTTTATGGGCTACATTGTCCCCTTTGGGGTATCACATCTTAAATGTGAGATGCTATATAACACGCCCACTTTTTGATGTTGCCCTTAAAGGAAATATCCCCTTTTTTGGTGATATCCTGATGAATAATTAGCCCTTGAAATAACATCCACCCTATTTATTCATAGTGGAGATGAATGACCGGTTTTGTTATAGTTGGTCGCTCTTTCTCCATGTGTGGCCTCAGGAATTGATATGGGAGTCACTTGTTATCCACGGTGGCTATTGTTTAGCACCGACGTGGGTGGCATGTTATGTATTTTCATGCGTTTTGTGCCAATTTGAATATAAGGGTGGCTGTCTGAGTATTATAGCTTTCAGTATCATACACACTTATAGAGTATGTAAGTTATCTTTTAAGCCCATTTCCGTGGCTCAAGTTTAGTGGGTATGCTGGTTTAGTGATGAGTGCTTTGTTTGTTATGCTCGTTGTTTAACCGTGCGTTTTCCACTCTATGTAGGGCTTTAAGTTTGGGTTTTGGCTTTTCCCACATTCAAAATGGCGTTTGTAGCATCAGCCACCTAAGATTCAGAAGGAGGCTTGGTTGTATGTGCTTACTATATTAAGCGGTGCATCAGGACGCCGCCCGTGCCCCAGGACAACGTCAGATTAGTGATGAAACATGTTGGGAGGAGCGACGCGCTGACGTCACCGCGTTGTTTACGTCCCATTTGCATGGGCGTTTGTATTGTTGCTGGCCGGCCACATTTTTTATTGAAACTTTTTACTGAATTTGTATACGTTTTGCAAGCGATACTGTTTTTTGTTTTCGAATAAACAACCATCTGGTTTTATATAACGTAGTCGCGCTCTTGAGCGCCTGTGGCACAAGACTAAGTCTCTCAAAGACTTCAACCAATACAAATCTGCCCTCCAAAAATACTATTCTTTCCTCCACACTGCCAAGCAAACCTATTTTACAACTCTTATTAACACCTTCTCATCCAGTCCCCGTAAACTCTTCTCTACCTTCAACTCTCTACTTCGTACTTCATCCTCCACCGCCTCCACCCACTGACTCACTCACTGCCCAGGAGATCGCCAATCACTTCAAAAACAAGATTTATACAATCCGTGATGAAATCTCCAATCTACAGGTATCTCCCCCAGCTAAGACCCCATGTCAACAGGTACAACTGACAACCTTCTTGATCCCCTTCAATCTGGATTTCGCCCTCAACACTCCACAGAAACTGCTCTTTTAAAACTCTCAAATGACCTACTATCTGCAAAAACCAACGGACACTATTCTGTACTCCTACTTCTGGATCTTTCAGCTGCCTTTGACACGGTTGACCACCCCCTCCTCCTCAAAAAACTTTACTCCCTCGGTCTCCGTGACTGTGCTCTTCAGTGGCTCTCATCCTACCTATCCCAACGCACCTTCAGTGTCACTTACAATTCTACTTCCTCCACTCCTCTTCCCTTCTCTGTCTGGGTCCTCAAAGGTTCTGTTCTTGGACCTCTTTTATTTTCAATCTACACCTCTTCCCTGGGTCAGCTTTCAATATCATTTCTACGCTGACGACACACAAATCTATCTCTCCACCCCTCAACTCACTGCATCAGTCTCCTCATGCATCACTAACTTACTAACCGACATATCTGTATGGATGTCACACCACTTCCTCAAACTCAACTTGTCCAAAACCGAGCTTATAATATTTCCTCCCCCACGTGCCTCTTCCCCTGACTTGTCTGTCAAGAGCAATGGCACAACCATCCACCCGTCCCCACATGTCAGGGTGCTAGCTGTTATCCTGGATTCTGAACTCTCCTTTCGGCCCCACATCCAATCACTTTCCAAAGCTTGCTGCCTCAACCTCCGCAACATCTCTAAACTACGTCCCTTTCTAACCAATGAAACCACAAAGCTCCTGATTCACTCCCTGGTTATCTCTCGCCTAGACTACTGCAACTCCCTCCTCATTGGCTTACCTTTAAATAGACTATCCCCCCCTTCAGTTCATCATGAATGCTGCTGCCAGACTCATCCACCTTACAAACCGCTCAGTGTCTGCTACCCCTCTCTGCCAATCCCTCCATTGGCTGCCACTCGCTCAACGAATTAAATTCAAAATACTAACAATAAGTTAAAAAGCCATCCACAACTCTGCCCCCAGCTACATCACTAGCCTAGTCTCAAAATACCAAACTAATCGCCCTCTCCGTTCCTCCCAAGACCTCCTGCTCTCTAGCTCCCTCATCACCTCCTCCCATATCCGCCTCTAGGATCTCTCCCAAGCCTCGCCCATCCTCTGGAATTCTCTACTCCAATCTGTCAGACTGTCTCCAAATTTATCCACTTTTAGGCGATCCCTGAAAACCTTCCTCTTCAGAGAAGCCTATCCTGCCTCTATCTAACAACTGCACTATTTTCTCCATTAGCTCATCCCCCACAGCTATTACCCTTTTGTATAACTTGACCCTCCCTCCTAGATTGTAAGCTCTAACGAGCAGGGCCCTCCGATTCCTCCTGTATTGAATTGTATTGTAATTGTACTGTCTGCCCTAATGTTGTAAAGAACTGCGTAAACTGTCGGCGCTATATAAATCCTGTATAATAATAATAATAATAGTAATAATAATATAAATATATGTGTATGTGTACCAAAAGACACACATACACACACACAGTGCAGCGCTACTACAGTGATAATTCAATGCTATACTTAGTGCTATGTATACATGCAATAAAATTCTAATTCCTAATAAATGTCCCATAAATTAATATCAATCTTGATAGTAGTGCTCCAGTGTTATTATCATATCACCATGCTTCTCAATAATTCTTATTGCTTGTGCAAACCACCACCATCTATTTAATCTGCTCAGCTCAAGGATGAGTCAGGAAGACTCAAATGAACTATTTATTTTTACTCCCCAAACATCTTTACTTTCTCTCAGGACTCAGCTGTTCAATTTCTCTATTTTACGATGTCCACTCCACCCAATGTATCCCTCACAGATAGGAAGTTGATCTCCGAGATTCAGAGGTCGTTACATGTGCAGAGGAGAGGATCCGAGCCTTTGACATTGCGCACCCACGGTGCTGAGCGAGCAGACGCTCCCAATGAATATGTAACAAGCAAATTTATATCTAGTAAGTGTCCTCTTTTAGCGGGGTTTTAAATCAAAATTTTATAGCAGAGAGCACTATGTCGGCTGTGTTTTTGATTACATGATACATGAGTCCCTTGAAGTGGAGGAACAGCTGAATAATCTCAGAGATCAACCCCCTATCTGTGAAGGATACATTGGGTGGAGTGGAGATCGTGAAAGGGAGAAATTGAACAGCTGAGTCCAGAGAGAAAGAAAAGACATTTGGGGAGTGAAAATAGAGAGTTCATTTGAGTCTTCCTGACTCATCCTTGAGGTGAGCAGATTAAATAGCTGGTGGTGGTTTACACAAGCAATAAGAACTATTGAGAAGCATGGTGATATGATAATAACACTGGAGCACTACTATCAAGATTGATATTGATTTATGGGACATTTATTATGAATTTTTTATGAATTTCAATTTTATTGCATGTATACATAGCACTAAGTATAGCATTGAATTATAACTGTAGTAGCGCTGCACTGTATGTGTGTGTCTTTTGGTACACATACATATATATATATAGATATATATATATATATCTATATATCTATCTATATCTATCTATATATATATATATATATCTCTATATATATATATATATATATATATATATATATATATATATATATATATATATATATATATATATATAGAGAGAGATAGATAGATATATAGATATCTATCTATCTATATATCTATATATCTATATATATATATATATATATATATATATATATATATATATATATATATATTTATATATATTTTTTTAAAGTGTAGTGATTTCACTTAAAGTGTATAAGGGCTGCAACTTTGCACTTGATTAATTTAGGGTGGCGCTGACTGCATACACATTTGTATGGCGATTTTCCCTGCCCTTTCTTTTTGAGCTGCCATCGCCTCATCGCCACTTGTACTGTGTATGAGTCCAGAAGCTGTACCTCCAACTGCGTTCCTGACCAAACGGCTTACTACGCCATATGACCAGACCAAACATCCTCAGGTTTTGGAGGAAAAGGACCTGGCTGAGGTTTTGGAGGAAAAGGTCCTGGCTGGGTATTAAGCACAAGTGTCTAAACTTGTGCAGTTGGTAAGCATGCACTTTGTGTGGTGGTGGATTTACTGTGTTCACATTATAAAGTCACAAGATTGTCACTGAACATCTGGCTGCTGGTCCGTTCTTCATTGAAGGAACCATTAAGATCTTCAACAGTCATTGGAGGACTCTACATAAGTCACACGTTTCACTGCTTGGGACTTTCCACTTTTTATAATTATTTTTCAATTACTTTTTATTTATTCATTTCTTGTTTTATGTTTATATATTTGGTTAACATGTCACTTTAAGAGCGCAGCTTACATTTTATCTATTGCTATTTTTGTGTGTATTTCGCTTTGAGTTGCTGCTATAATTGTTAGGTTTGGTTTCCAGCACAGTTCTCTATTTTACATTTATGCGTCCTTTACACATAGACTGGGCTGTTTTTGGAGGCCGGTGTCCTTTTTTAAACAATAGACACTTCAGGATATAAGAACACAATTGCAGACATCTTATTGAGAAGTCAACATCTACCCTAAAGTATCAGTTTTCAAGTGGACTAATCCTTTAAAGAAACAAAATGAACAAACCAATAGTTGAACATTTAGCAGGGTGTAATTCAAGGGCTTTATTATACAGTGTACAAAGACTGCAAACACTATGTTGCTCAGATGATCATTGGAAACATGTACAGTTACTTCTTCTGCTTATGCAATACAGCATTAGTTCTCTTTTATTTGCTTTCTTTCTTTGTTCTGTTATTTTCTCTTTGAGTTTCTGTAATACTTATCAGGCTTATCAAAAAAGGAAAAATAACTTTACCCAGCTATATTAAAATTAGCAGCCTAGGGCCTGAACTGAGCCATCAAAGATTTTGTATTTCATATGATCTAGGTCAAATGTGAGTTGTGATAAGATTTGCTGAATCACTACAGGATCTAATCTATATAGGGTTAACCTCCTTTTCTTGATGCCCAAGGTAGACCTGGCACCCAGAAGCATTAAAATCTCAGCCTATCCTCATTGTTGTGCAGCTGGGAAACAGCATATTGTTTCCGACTGAGTGCAGAAGCAGGACACAGCTTAAAGTAGATCTAAACCTCAACCGGATGACAGTTTGAGTATATAAAACATGGTCCTCCACTCCCAAGCATGCACTTCCACTGAACTGCCTGGTGCCAAACTAGAAAGGACTTTCACAGCTTTAATCTACAAGCGACCACAATAACAGTCCCTGAAGAGACTGCCCACTCTATGTGCAGAGTTGGTGGCCCTTGGGTATTATTATGGTCGCTTGTGAAAAAAAGCTGTGAATATCTTTAGTGTGCGGCTGTTTGCCATTTCCTAATCGGTTTGGCAATTTGTCAAATCATTATATATCAAACAGTTGCCATTTATTTCCAATAAAATACTGATTTCACCTTTTTTTTTTCAATCTCATTTTACGCATCTCAGTGATATCTTACAGCCACTTTCTGTCTACATGCACTTGTTTCAATGACAGCTGAATGTCATTACTCAGGGCTAGCTTCCTTATGGTGACAATGGCAGAACGTGTACTACACTCACCAGCCATCTTATTGGGTACACCTTGCTAGTATCAGGTTGGACTGATTAAACTGCCTTAATTCTTCATGGCTTAGATTCAACAAGGTGTTAGAAACACTCCTCAGAGATTTTGGTCCATATTGACATGATAGCATCATGCAGTTGCTGCAGATTTGTCGGCTGCACATCTATGATGTGAATATCCCGTTCCACAACATCTCAAAGGTGCTCTATTGGATTGACATCTGGTGACTATGGAGACCATTGGAGTACAGTGACCTCATTGTCATGTTCAAGAAACCGGATAAAGATGATTTAACGTTTTGTGACATGGTGTATTATCCTGCTGGAAGGAGCCATCAGAAGATGGGTACACTGTAGTCATAAAGGGATGGACATGGTCAGCAACAATGCTCAGGTAGGCCATGGCGATTAAACAATGCTCAATCGGTACTAAGGGGCCCAAAGTGTGCCAAGAAAATATACCTCAAACCATTACACCACCAACAGCCTGAACCGTTGATACAAGGCAAAATGGATCCATGCTTTTTTATGTTATTTACCCTACCATCTGAATTTTGCAGCTGAAATGGAGAATCGTCAGACCAGGCACATTTTTCCAATCTTATGTATTGTACATTATGTATTGTACAATTTTGGAGAGCCTGTGTGAATAGTAGCCTTAGTTTCCTGTTCTTCTCTGACAGGAGTGGCACCCGATGTGGTCTTCTGCTGCTGTAGTCCATCTGCTTCAAGGTTTGATGTGTTGTGCATTCTGAGATAGTATTCTGCGTACCTTGGGTGTAAGGAGTGGTTATTTTAAGTTACTGTTGCCTTTCTATCATCTTGAACCAGTCTGCCCATTCTCCTATGACTTCTGACATCAACAAGGCATTTTCGTCCACACAATTGCCGCTCAGTGGATATTTTCTCTTTTTCGTACCATTTTTTGTAAACCCCAGAGATGGTTGTGTGTGAAAATCCCAGTGGATCAGCAGTTTTTGAAATCTTCAGACCTGCTGTCTGGCACCAACAACCATGCCATGTTCAAAGTCACTTAAATCCCTTTTCTTCTCCATTCTGATGCTCTGGTATGAACTTCAGCAAGTCCTCCTCACCACAACTAGATACCTAAATGCATTGAGTCGCTGCCTTGTGATTGGCTGATTAGTAATTTGTGTTAAGAAGCAATTGAACAGGTGTACCTAATAATGTGGCCAGTGAGTGTATGTGCATTAGTATGGCTGCTTGTAGCCTCCTTTGGGAGTGCATGAGACAGGGTGCTGATGTAGAAGCATAACCAGGGGACAGTTGTCAACCCATAGCAGGAAGTGCCTAAATTAAGACTTTCATGGCAGGATAACCAAATATTATTTCAATGAAAGCTGCATATTGACTTAAAATGACTTGTGGAAGTACAATAACATGTTAAAGGCTATTTGAGATTTTAGAGATGCAGTGTTTTTAGACTTATTTATAATATAATATTATTAGCAGATATGTCAAATGTTTTTTTCAGGGAAACACATAACCTTTTACATGTTCTTTACAGACCTTAGCCAGCACAAGTATTAAAAATGAATGAGGCCCCATACATTTCCATAGAACATCAAGGCTATCCCTTAATCCTTGTTAATCCTAAAGTCCTGCAGTATGAAGTTATCCCATGACACCATGTTTCATTTAAATTTTACAGGCCTGTTATAGAGTGTTTGGAAACGTTATCCTGTAAATGACTTCAGGTCATATTAGCATACATAAATCCTTTTTTCTAATTCTTTATATGCCCTACATCTACTGTTTATTCTCCCGCTGCTTTATTCTACTCTCCATTCTCCTCCTCTTGCCCTTCTGCAGTGAAGCCTGCTTCCTGGTATAAGTCAGTCTCTAAAGTGCATACACCATTTGCATGCACTTTGTGAAGATGAAGATGCATGCAATTATAGAATATAAAGCATTGATGGGAAACCAATGAGACTCTCTGATGCTAACATGCATGCAAATCTACTTAAAAATTCTTGGACATTATAGGTAAAAGTTTAATAGGAAAATAAGAGTTACCACCAGCTAGTATTTTACCAGCCAGACGGTAAATAGAAAGAAACATGCATTAGCAAATAGTAATTATAAGACCATTAAAGTATTTCTAAAGCCAAAACGTTTTTTTTCATTTTGGGTAGAGTTGATGAGAAAATTTGTCGAGAAGATGTGTTTTGTCTAGAAGATTTCTCTTCACTTCCTGTGCCAAGGACACAATAGAATGCAGAAGTTAAATTACTTTTTAGACAGTTTACACCAAATACATGTCCCTAGTGGAAGTTTTCCCCTCACCTCCTGTTCTGCTGACAGCTGTCAGGTTTTGAATGAAATATACAAGGTGAGGATCTGGCGTGCCAAATGGTATATGTCTCTTAAGTGAGCCAAGATGCTAAAAATAGAGGAAATAAGAGTCTGCTGGTCCAAGCAGATGAATAAAAAAAGAACTAAAAGAAGGCAGCCATCCTCAGAGTGTGTCCAGGAACTCTGTAAAACATGTGGAAAGCAGAGAGAGGGATGGCTGCCAGGACTGACCAGCACTATGATGGGCTTACAGTCCTGTTTACACCTTGCTTTTGCTTTGCCTCGGCTTTGCTTCAAAAATTATGCCCCATGTCGCTTTAGTTGTGCATCAAAGCGTCTTCAAAGCCTCCATAGAAGTAGATGGCAAAGCTCGCTTGAAGCCTCATTGAAGCCCCACCGAAGCCTCATTGAAGCCCCACCGAAGCCTCATCAAAGCCCCACCAAAGGATCATTGAACCAAAGCCTTATCGAAGCTCCACCAAAGCCACACCGAAACCCCACCAAAGCCTCATCGAAGCTCCACCAAAGCCTCATCGAAGCTCCACCAAAGCCTCATTGAAGCCCCACCAAAGCCTCATCGAAGCTCCACCAAAGCCTCATTGAAGCCCCACCAAAGCCTCATCGAAGCTCCACCAAAGCCTCATTGAAGCCCCACCAAAGCCTCATCGAAGCTCCACCAAAGCCTCATCGAAGCCCCACCAAAGCCTCATCGAAGCCCCACCAAAGGCTCATCAAAGCTACACCAAAGCCTCATCGAAGCCCCACCAAACTCTCATCAAAGCTATACCAAAGCCTCATCGAAGCTCCACCAACCCCACATCAAAGCCCCATCGAAACCCCACCAAAGCCTCATCGAAGCCCCACCAAAACCTCACCGAAGCACCAAGCAAAAGCAAGGTGTAAACAGGACAGTAAGCTAACCATTTTATTTAGTGACAGGAGCTTTGACTAGCATTCAGAGAGCTTTACCAAAGCGTGTCTGAAGCCTTGTTTTGTAGCAAGTGTAAACTAGCCCTGAGTTTTTTTAATCTTGTGCAATAAAGGATGACCTTCTAAAACTACACTTAGTTGGTGCATCCCCCTCTCTGCTTTCCACAGGTTTTGAATGAAAGCATACTTTCACAGTAGAGATACAGGCAGCAATAGTAATCTAACAGGAGGTTGTGACCCTTTCTTATTCATCCAAAATCAAAAAAGAATGTTGGCTTTTATATTTTTATTTTTTATTTTTTCCCAAAAAAATTTATTGAAAGAAGTAAAGAGAATTACAATGTTGTAATACAAAATATAGGTAAATATAGAGTGGCATTTGTTGCAGATGTAAGAATTACAACTTATGCATAAAGAAAGCATGAACAGTTGTCGATTCTAATATCCAATGAGAATCTATGTACCAGGTTAGACAAAACGAGAACTCATCTATAGCAGAGTTTGTGATGTTGTTTAATACACTTTAAAATGCACCTGTGTCCAGACTAGCAGTAAATGAAGCCTTCGCTAACCTCTAACTTTTTGTACCTTGAAGTAATTTGTTCTCAAAGATTCCAACAATTTGCTAAAAACGTATCCCCGCTGGTCTAAGCTTCTTAATGTGGTATTAAATCCCAAACCAAAAATGTAATACAGTATATTGTACCTTACCAGTCATTAGATGGGGTGGTTGTATTTGTTTTCATTTTTTTTTTATGCTTTTCCGCCTCTGTTTCCACGTGGTGATCTGGCCAGTAACACAACTCCTGTATTAGACTGCCCCCATTCTGGATGATGGAGCAACAGAAACACCTTTGGATGGCAGCATTGTCTGTCTGGGGGGGAGGGGAGTTTTAGATGGTCTAGGATAAAGGTTTTACTTAAATAAATCAAAGCTGATAATTGTAAGCAACCCTGTCAGTGGTAAATGATTTGTCTCTGCCTTGTAACTGCTACATCTCAAGGACAGCTTGTTCTGTTGAAAAACAACAGACTTACTGGCCAGGTCACCAGGTAAAAATAAAGCAAAGCCTAAAAAAAGAAAACTAATGCAGTTACCACAGTTAAGAATGGGTAAGCTATAGTATGATAAATATTTGCTTTTGGGTTTAATACATCTTTACTTTTGCATATCAGAGGAACCCTTAAGATATATATTTATACCGTATTTATCGGCTTATAACACGCACTTTTTTCCCCTTAAAATCAGGGGAAAGTCGCAGGTGCGTGTTATACGCCGATCCCGAACTGCACAACTCAAAAATCGCCGACCGCGATTTGAAAATGGCGCCGCCGGCGCCGAAATACACAGAGCCGGTCCTCGGCTCTTTCCGGCGGCTCTCGTTCATTTTCGGCTTCACTCGTAGTCCCGAGCGGAGCTATCCGAACCTACTCGGCTAGGTTCGGATAGCTCCGCTCGGGACTACGAGTGGAGCCGAAAGTGAAAGAGAGCCGCCGGAAAGAGCCGAGGACCGGCTCTGTGTATTTCGGCGCCGGCGGCGCCATTTTCAAATCGCGGTCGGCGATTTTGAAGACAGGGGATCGAAGGCTGCACTGGGGGAGGCTGCACTGGGGGAGGCTGCACTGGGGAAGCTGCACTGGGGAAGGCTGCACTGACATGGCTGCACTGATGAGGCTGCATGGCTGCACTGACAAGGCTGCACTGACATGGCTGCACTGACAAGGCTGCACTGACAAGGCTGCACTGACATGGCTGCACTGACATGGCTGCACTGACAAGGCTGCACTGACAAGGCTGCACTGGTGCAAGGCTGCACTGAGAAGGCTGCAATGATGGGCATTTAAATGTAAGTTTTTTTCCCTTCAACTTCCCTCCTAAAAGTTTTTTTTCCTTAAAATTCCCTCCTAAATTGGGGTGCGTGTTATACGCTGATAAATACGGTATATATATATATATAGATATAGATATAGATATAGATATAGATATATCTATATCTATATCTATATATACACACAGTATCTCACAAAAGTGAGTACCCCCCTCACATTTTTGTAGATATTTTGTTATATCTTTTCATGTGACAACACTGAAGAAATAAAAAAATGCTACAATGTAAAGTAGTGAGTGTACAGCTTGTATAACAGTGTAAATTTTCTGTCCCTTCAAAATAACTCAACACACAGCCATTAATGTCTAAACCGCTGGCAACAAAAGTGAGTACACCCCTAAGTGAAAATGTCCAAATTGGGCCCAATTAACCATTTTCCCTCCCCGGTGTCATGTGACTCGTTAGTGTTACAAGGTCTCAGGTGTCAATGGGGATCAGGTGTGTTAGCCACTTCGCCGACTGCCGCACGCCGATGTACATCCATCCGACTTTGAGGACGGATATCGTTGTTATGGCAGCAGCTAGCGAGATCACTTTTATCGGTGGCGGGAGAGGGCCCCCCCTTCCGCCGCAATCCGGTGTCCTCCGCCGCTTACCGGAGCCGTCGGCATCGGCGGAGGCGATCAGATCCTTCCTGTGGCTGTGCATTGAGATGAGTGAGGGGAAGATGGCCCCCACCCGTTTCCATGACACTGGAGGGTGCAAGCAACGTCAAAACGTCACTTCCGCCCATAGCTCTTAAAGGGCCATTTTATTTTTTTCATTTTTTTATTGCATTTTAGTGTAAATATGAGATCTGAGGACTTTTTGATCCCAGATCTCATATTTAAGAGGTCCTGTCATGCTTTTTTTCTATTCTACTGTTTACATTCCTTGTAATAGGAATAAAAGTGACACCATTTTTTTTTTCAAACAGTGTAAAAATAAAAAACAAAAGGTAAAATAAATAAGAAAAGAAAAAAAGTTCCATCCCGATGAGCTTGCGTGCAGAAGCGAACGCATATGTGAGTAGTGCCCACATATGAAAACGGTGTTCAAACCACACATGTGAGGTATCGCTGCAATTGGTAGAGCAAGAGCAATAATTTTAGCCCTAGACCTCCTCTGTAAAGCAAAACATGCAACCGGTAGAAATTTTTTAAATGTCACCTATGGAGATTTTTAAGGGTAAAAGTTTGTCGCCATTCCACGAGCAGCGCAATTTTGAAGCATGACATGTTGGGTATCAATTTACTCGGCGTAACATTATCTTTCACAATATATGAAAAATTGGGCTAACTTTACTGTTGTATTATTTTTTAATTCAAAAAAGTGTATTTTTTTTTTAAAAAGTGCGCTTGTAAGACCACTGTGCAAATACGGTGTAACAGAAAGTATTGCAATGACTGCCATTTTATTCTCTAGGGTGTTAGCAAAAAAAAGTATAATGTTTGGGGGTTCTAAGTAATTTTCTAGCAAAAAAAAACAGTTTTTAAACACCAAATCTCAAAAAGAGGCCTAGTCTTAAAGTGGTTAAATTTGGTGTTATCACTCTCACTCTCTCATACTGGTCACTGGAAGTTCAACATGGTACCTCATGGAAAAGAACTCCCTGAGGATCTTAAAAAAAGAATTATTACTTAACATAAAGATGGCTTAGGCTATAAGAAGATTACCAAGACCCTGAAACTGAGCTGCAGCACAGTGGCCACGGTGGCCCAAACACACCTGCAAGGCGACCACTGCCCTGCTAAAGAAGCTGAGGGTAAAGGTGATGGACTGGCCAAGCTTGTCTGCAGACCTAAACCCTATTGAGCATCTGTGGGGCATCCTCAAACGGAAGGTGAAGGAGTGCAAGGTCTCTAACATCCACCAGCTCTGTGATGTCATCATGGAGGAGTGGAAGAGGACTTCAGTGGCAACCTGTGAAGCTCTGGTGAATGCCATGCCCAAGAGGGTTAGGGCAGTGCTGGAAAATAATGGTAGCCACACAAAATATTGACACTTTGGGCCCAATTTGGACATTTTCACTTAGGGGTGTACTCACTTTTGTTGCCAGCGGTTTAGACATTAATGGCTGTGTGTTGAGTTGTTTTGAGGGGACAGCAAATATACACTGTATACAAGCTGTACACTCACTACTTTACATTGTAGCAAAGTGTCATTTCTGCAGTGTTGTCACATGAAAAGATATATATATATATATATATATATATATATATATATATATATATATATATATATTTATACACACTGTATATCTACAGTATGGGCACAGGTATTTTACTAAGCAGCCTTCTAGTCCTAGCACTCCCACCCTGCGGCGGTCCGTCCATTAGGGACGCAGAGGCGCCTCCCCACTCAATCCATGCATCAGTTACTAATCTACATGCAGGGCACAGGAAGCATGGATTTCAATGTTTTTGTTTTTTTAAGCACATAATTAGAGCCTGAGGCTCTAATTGGCTTCAAAAAAGCCCACCCATGTGTGTGACATCAGCAAATTAATATTCGCTAATGTCTTCCTGCTTCTCCTCCTGGCCAATCAGGAAGCGGATTCTGAGACCCGATTGGTCGGGAGTCTTAGGACTCCCGGCCAATCGGGTCTCAGGACCCACTTCCTGTTCGGCCGGGAGGAGAAGCAACGCCTGTTCGGCCGAAAGGAGAAGCAACAGCCCCGGTTCTTCCCTCGGCAAGCTGGAGCGAGGAACAGCATTGGCCTCCTAAGGCAAGTCCACTGATCTCCCAAGGGGGGCACTGATCGCTCCCGTGCGTCTCCCGTAGGGGAGGCACTGATCGCCACTGTCCGTCTCCCGTAGGGGGGGGGGGCACTGATTGTCACTGTCCATCTCCCATGGGGGGCAGGTTTGTTTGCCGCCCCCCAAAATGTTGAACACCAACCGCCACTGCTCCCACCAGTCTCCAGCCACCAGCATTCCATTCTACTTGTGTTTACAGGTAGTCACTGGAACCTTGGGAGCCTACATGTTGTGGGTCACATGATTGAGTGCCATCAATGCTGTGCTGCTCTGTCTCTGAGAATGAATGACAAAGTGGCTTGTCAACACAACTGTAGCCAAACTAGCTGAACCAGAACTATTTGCCTAATTGCCAGCTCTCCACACCTTGGGCTTCTTGTTTCCTGACTGCCTCATATACCTGTCACCTGACCCACAGGAATCTGGTCACTGTCAAATTCATTATTAAACATACCACACAGTGCATTGTAGGCTTGTAGCTGCAAACATGGTGTTTATTCCCTAACCCACTGTGGCAATTGTAAGAGTCTGTCTGTATAAAGCTGACACCGCGCTAGCATTAAGGAAAAAGAAATGCATGCTACATGATTATTTAGACACAAATAGGTTGTTCTGTCAAACCATGTACATATATACTCTGAGTGTCAAACAAAAGCAGTGCATGTTCAAACTTCATTGAGGTGAGAAAAAAATTGCACCGTCTGCCATTGTTTGCAGCTATATCACAGAATAATAATAACAAAGACCACACCTGGAAGAAACCAGCCATTTGCACAATGGCTGATATTTTTTTCGCAGAAAAGTTTGCAACCCAATCAGGTATATTTACACCATTTGGAATCAAATTCATTAACATACCTTTAGAGGCATAAATAGCCCATAGTAGGCTTTGAGGAGTAATTGTAATGCACATTCATAAGAGAATTGCAGCGGTAATGACACAGAATTGCATCTGTCGCCTCATTTCCATATCATCCTTTAGGGTTGCCAACTGTCCCTTATTAGCTTTAAAGCCTTGTTTTTTCATATCCCCGTTATCCTCAATCTGCAATCCCCAAATAATGATGAAATGTTAGCTGTGCAGATTTGTGTAGGAATGATATTTAAGGGTGGTCACAGCATGTCTACCTGCCTCCCTCTCAGGTCCTTCGGACTAGACAGAGCCAAATGCAAAGACATGCAAACTGTAGAAAATACATTTTCTAGGGAATTAAAGTAATAGTAAACTCTAGTTTAAAAAAAAATTCTATTCAAGATACCGCTCACATTTTAGAGACTTGGCATCATCGACCCATTGTAAGAGCCTCAACACTTCTCAACACTTCAGTGCTGTCCAAGCATACATATTGACTGCCGTGTTGTTATTAACTGTTACAGCATGCTCTCCATCAGTAGGTAGATACGTTAAAACCTCTCCCCTAGCCAACAATGCTTTGCCCATCAGGCTCAAAAAAGTCAAAGGCGCCCTCTCTATTCTTACCGTCTACATGTCTTTGAACTTAAACAACTACTCTGCACCAGAACCCTTACTACATATATGGGAGCTTCCTCAAACCCTAACCCAAGTAAGACAAACCCAACTCAATAACCCTGTAAGAGGACTGCATTACATTTTCTGAGGTTAAACCTAGTTCCAACCTAGTTCCAAAATGAAGGCAGTTTTTGCTTTGATTAACATAAGGTAACAACTGCAGCTTACAATATTGTATCCATGATAAAATTGCCAGAAAACATTTTGTTAAGTACTTAGCTGCAAAGTTATGAAGGGACGTGAAAGCTTTATAAATTATAAAATAGTCTGCAGTCTTACTCAAACAACATTTTTAAACTGTCCGAGAACTGCAGATAAGGACTGCAGATAGGTAGCAAAAGGGCCATATACAGTCTAAAACACAGCATTTACATATACACTGATCAGCCACAACTTTAGGACCACTGACAGGTAAGGTGAATAACATGGATTATCTCACTACACTGGCATCTGAAAGTCCGTGGAATATATTAGGGCAGCAAGTAAACATCTTGTCCATTAAGATGATGTATTGAAATTAGAAATAAATGGGCATCGCAGTTTGTTCTGTATAAGTCTGCATAGCTGTAAACTGGCCAGGAAGCCCATGCTGACCCGTGTTCACAGCCAAAAGCTCCTGCAATGGACATGTGAGCATCAGAACTGGACTGCGGAGAAGATGGCCTGGTCCAATGAATCACATTTTTTTTCACCGTGTTTTATTTAAAAATTTAAAAAAAAATTAAGAAATACAAACAATCGAATAGAACATTCCCAGATTTCTGTCAGTGGAAGGATATGTATATGAAAGCAAAACATGACCTAAGCAATGTATACAGTGTCAAAAAATTAAAATAAAACCAAACAGATATTGTGTGTTAATAAATCCACAGCAAAGCAGTGATATTGGTCATATCACCCGTACATCCGGACACCCCTTTGGGAACAAACTGTGTCTTAGTGGGAGCATGACCTATATTAAGGCTTACCTGTAGGTGCTTGAAATATCTCCTAAACCTCCATGGTTTAGGAGATATTTACTAAAAAGCCGATCGCCGATGACTACGGCACATGCACCGATGTCAACGGCGCATGCGTCCTTTAGAAAGGGCAAATCGTGCCATTTCTAATAGGGGTCATGCCGTGACTGGCGGCTCCCGCACGCATGCGTGCAAGTGACGTCACGCGACTCCGGCCAGTCGCAGAGCCGAAGTTCGCGGCCCTGGAAGGAAGAGGGGCGAAGATGGACGGTCCCTGCTAGTGGGGACAACGGAGAAATCGCGGGCTTCGGTGTCAGGTAAGTGACACATAATGGGCTACTATGCAATGCATAGTAGTCCATTATGCTTTATCTTTGCAGGGAAATAAAGAGCAAGTAAAACCCACCAGGGTTTACTTCCTCTTTAAGCTGTGTTTTACAAGAAGTAGGGCCAAGGATTCGTAATATGTGGAGTGTGGAAGAGATGAGGGGTGCAGAAGGTATTGTGCGGGTGTAAAGTCTAGAGTATGTGTCGTAATTGTTTTTATAATTTCATGTATCTCTTTCCAAAAGGGTTTCCCTTTCTAACAAGACCACCGGATGTGTATTTGGGACTCCACATCTCCAGCAGTGAGGTGATGATGATGTATGGAAAACTTTGCTTAGTCGAATGGGTGTTAGGTACCAATTTGCCAGTAGTTTGTAGCCCGGTTCTTGAATTGTAACGTTTATTGTGCCTTTGTGGATGATGTGTAGAATATTGTTCCATTCCTCTTCCATAAAGGAGAGGCCAAAATTATATTCCTATCTTTGACAAGGTTTGAATCACATTTTTTTTACATCATGTGGATGGCTGGGTGAGTGTGTGTCATCTACATGGGGAAGAGATAGCACGAGGATGCAGTATAGGAAGAAGGCAAGTCGGTGGGGCGGTGTGATGTTTTGGGCAATGTACTGATGGAAAACCTTGAGTCCTGCCATTCATGTTGATGTTACGTGACACGTACCACCTACCTAAACATTGCTGCTGACCAAGTACACACCTTTATTGAAACATTATTTCCTGATGGCAGTGGCCTCTTTCAGCAAATGGGGGTGGTTCTGGCGCAAACTGTAGTTCAAATGATGCCAGAGAACCCGAGTCAATGTTATTGCAATGGAAGTGGATCAGGGGAGAGCACAAACCGTGCAAGATGGATGGTGATATCCAGGGGTGAAGAAGAAACGGTCCATAACTCAGGGCGGGCCTCTCAGGAACCCATAGAAAGCTGTACACTCCATAGCTCAGATGATAATGCAGAGGAGAGGTCTGAGGCACTTGTGGACCACAGCGGCGTCTGACGTCACGCTCCTTTGTCCTTTGAGCTTGACAAAGGAGCGCGCCTGTCCATTCCACTGACAGTGTGCAGGCTCAGAAACGCCGTTGCAACACTTCCGGTGACGTCAGGTCCACAAGCGCCTCAGACCTCTCCTCTGCATTATCATCTGAGCCACGGAGTGTACAGAGCTGGAGAACGGCTTTCTATGGGTTCCTGAGTGACACAGCCTGGTGAACCAGCGAGCAAGGAGACCCACACTGCAGGATTTTCCTCATGCTGATCGTTTTTAACCTCAATGTGTGTGTTTTCATTTATTGTACCATAAAGTTTCTAGCCTCTTTCTTTACCCTTTTTCTGCCTCTTTCAGCAAGATAAAGCTCCATTCCACACTGCAAGAATGGTTTAGGGCAGTGGTTCTCAACCCTGTCCTCAAGTACCCCCAACAGGCCATTTTGGCAAGTTTTCCTTTATCTTGCACAGGTGCTTTAAATCAGAGTCAATGGCTTGATATTTTGGACAGCTTATTCTATACCAAAACATGGTCTGTTGAGGGTAATTGAGGACAGGGTTGGGAACCACTGGTTTAAGGAACACCAAAATGAGGTGTTGAATTGGCCTCCAAACTCTCGAGATCTCAATCCATTGAGCATCTGTGGGATGTGCTGGAAAAACAAGATCGATCCATGGAGGCCCCATGTCGCAACTTAGGATCTGCTACTGATAGTTTGGTGCCAGATACCACAGCATACCTTCAGAGGGCTAGTTGTTTCCAGGCCTCAATGTGGGTCAGGGCTGTTTCGGTGGTAAAAGTGGCTGTTTTGGCATCAAAAGGGGGACCTACTCAATATAAGGTGAGTGGTCATAAATGTATGACTGATTGGTCTATATGGCTACTATACAGGCTTACAAATATTTCAAGTACCTGTACTTCAGTGACACAGATATTAAGGTAAAAGAATAGAATATAGGGTAATTCCACTTTGCGTAAGCCAAAATAATAAATTCTGTAAAATTATTAATTAGCATTTTTATTTGATTACACTTACAGGCGTTTGGCCTTTTTGTACAGTAAGGGTGAATTGTGTATAGCCAAACATTTTCTTCGTTTTGTGGGAAAGAGTTAGAATCCATGTCAGTTTATTTTTTGCTAACCCGCTGGGGAGATTTCCCTTATTTTCGACTCCAGGAGATCGAACAGGTACCAAATTCAGATTTGTCACAGGAAATGGTCTCCCCAGTGTAATATTTACCATGATATCTTATTCTGGTGGCAAATGTAAAATTTCACAAAGAAAAATATATATTTTTTTGTTGCAATAGGGAATTTCCATGATTACTTGCAGACTGTATACTGTCCCTTTTTATACCATCAAGCATATTGAATACTTAAACATCCCATAAAGATTTAACAACTTCTACATTTTTTTTAAATACAGCTTCTGCCCTAATTCAGCAGCAATAACATATTCATTATTTACACTTAATTTAAAAAAAAAAAAAAAACTTTTTATATTTCAATCCTCATGCACATAGACACCTGAGTACATGCAATGTAAATTCTGCCATATTTCCCCTGCCCAGGTCCTGTGTATAGCTGCCCCTAGACGTGAATTGCTGTGCACAGCTGTACTCTCGTAAACACTTGTAGTGCAAAGGGGTGTATGCAAACAATTGAACTTTTTTTTTCTTTTTACATATGCCTAGTGCTATACAAGAGTTTTGCACAACCTGTTTAGCTGCGCACAGCCATTCATGCCTATGGGCGGCTGTACACAGCACTTGGGCTTTCCAGGCAAGGAAAATACACCAGAATTTACATTGTACAGGCACAGGCGTGCAGGAGGGGCATAAATGTAAAAAAAAATCTGGTTTGATCAGAATTTCAGTCCTTTATCACTAAATGAAAAATGTGTTTCTGGTAGCAATAAGAGAAGTTATTTACAAATTAAATGAATATTTTTTTAATCCTATGTAATTAGAAAATCGAAATGGAAAAAAAATGTAAATTTGTAAATAGAAAAGTAAAAAATAGAAAAAAAACTAGATATAGTATAAAAAGCGGAATGAAAAAGTTATCACTTATTTTAATATGTTTTTTATTTTTATTTGCTGGCTTTCACAGCTGAAGATGTGAAGCAGATCGCAGGCCAAGCCTGTGATATTCAAGCAGTGTTGCAACTACTGTATTTATTGGCGTATAACACTCACTTTTTCACCATGAAAATCATGTGCAAATAGCGTGTGCGTGTTATACGCCAATACTTCAATTTCAGCTGCCTCGGAGGCAACGGGGGGGGGGGGGGGGGGGACGAGTGCCATCAGATTACATACAGTGAGAATCTCCTGTTTACTTGGCGGCCTCTGTAATAGAAAGTCAATAGATGGCAATGGCGAGGCTGCTGCATTTATGGCAATGGTGAGGCTGCTGCATTTATGGCAATGGCGAGGCTGCTGCATTTATGGCAATGGTGAGGCTGCTGCATTGATGGCAATGGTGAGGCTGTATTGATGTTGACTAATAAGGCTGCACTGATGGTACTTGTGAGGCTGCAGGTGGGCATTAATCAGGCTGAATTGATGGCAATGGTGAGGCTGCAGATGGGCACTGACCCTTATTTTGCTTCAAAGTTCTTTATTTAAAATTTAAGTTTTTTCCTGAAACTTCCCTCTTAAAATGAATGTGCGTGTTATACGCCTGTGCGTGTTATATGCCGATAAATACGGGTAATTAAAATGTAACTAATAATGACATTGTTTACAATCTATTATCATTGTAGAAAGCATTTACAGAGGTCATCAAAGCCCAGCAGCTTCTGCACATAGATCATGATCATAAAAGAGTGCGCAGTCTATTGCATTATGGTGTGCACCCCAAAGCTCAAACACACATGCCTTTCTCTGCAGCCTCAGCTGCACTGGGCAGTGAAAGAATGGGAGGTGCTCTGTGCTGAGTGGCTTCCTGTTCATTCACAAACTGAAGCATAGTAAACACAGTTTACTATTCTTCATGAATGAATGGACACAGTGAGCGAGTGTGTTTATTTAGAAAAACAAGGGGCTGGTAAATGACATATTTATTAGCCCCTTCCTCCGCTCTCCATCCTGAAACATCCCCCGCTGCAGTCGAGGGGAGAGGAGGGAAGCCAGCAGCACTGCAGGGCCAACACAGAGGGAAGCCCAGGCAGTAGGGGGAATCTGCACTGCACGTAGGGATTAGGGTGTGCCCAGGCACATCCCCTCCGCATGCCTATGATCATGACTTCAGATAGCAAATAGACATTGATTTCTGATGGTAGTGATGAAGGGAGCACACAATGCATGGAGGGGAGAGGTGGCACTGAAAAAAATTGAAAAGGCCTTTATATCTTTCTGTTCTGTTGTGTCACATTAATGCACATTATGGCAAACAACTTTAACTGACGAATTGCACCACAACACATGGTAGTGTGTTACCATTCGATACTGCTGCATCATAGGAAGATTCCCCTAGTGAACTGTGGTGCTGCAACACACTAAGGCCTTATGCACTCTTGGGTTAAAAACGCCAATTTTACAGGCGTTTGGCATTTTGTTTTGTTTTTTCAGCCTGTAAAAGGACCCCCATGTTAGCCTATGTGTCTATGCACACATAGGTGTTTACAGGGGTTAGAAGGAAAGCATTTACAGGCTGAAAAAAAAAAAAAAAAAAACATCAAAAAGCACATTCATGAGGGGAGCATATGAGCAGAAAAAAACAGGCTAGACGCGTTTAATCGTTAATGCATTACAATGGGCAAAATATATTAATAACTTAAACATGCACAAGCGTTTGACAGGATCTAGAGTTCTGGCAATCAGAGGAGAAAAACAAATTCCTTATTTGCATGAGGCCTTACATATGCTACGTTAACATGCATGTTACCATAATGCATGCGTGTGAAGGGACAATATTGGAATCCTGCAAGTCTACTTGGCATGAAACCAATCAGATAAATAAATACTGTACTACTAATAATGTTTATTCTTGTATCTAGGTTGACAGAAATGTGTATCATTGTATCTAGTTTCTATTGATGTGCACAGTGTAAGGAGACACAACCCTTGGCCCAGCATGCAAGGGTGACCCCATAGGACGCTCCAAGAGAAAGGAGCCACCCTGAAACAGGAAACCTGGGGCAGTGGTCATGGCTCCATCCCAAACTAGAACATAGGCAAGGATTAAAAGATAAAAAAGATGCATACTCAGTAAATGGTTACATCAGATGAGGAATGTGCTTAAAGCGGACCTTTAGTCGTTTTTTCAACTTTCCATCTATTAAATCTTCTGCCCTTGTTGTGTTAACTTTGGATAGTAAAACAATTTTTTTCTGCCAATAAATACCTTATACAGCCCACTTCCTGTTTCTTGTCCGGTCATTAGCCTAGGCTTATGATATCATGCACAGCTCTCTCTCACTCTCTTGAGAGTTTGCCAGGAAGGGAGGGGGGGATGAGTCATAAGAGGGCCAATGAGAGCTGCAGAGCTGGAGGTGTGTTTGTGTAAAGCCAGGAAGTGAATAGGCAGCATCTTCAGCTGCCCACAGCTAAAATGGTTGCAGCCAGACTTAGTGGAGGGAGATTTCTGCAGCCTATTTGGCAAGTACAGAATCACAGTATATAAATTTGCAAAGTGGTTGGAGGGAAGCTTCAGAATGGCAAATATGTTTTTATTACAAATTATGTGAGCAGACTGCAGTTCCTATTTAAAAACCGCGTGTTTGATATCACTTTAAGCCATGGTCATGTGATCATTCAGAGCTGGGTCCTTCTCTTCTCTGTTTACTTCCTGGATGGATTCTTCATCTGGATGTTTATGTCTTTGCCTGCCCTGCATGATGTGGACAATTCCCATTGGCGAGCCAATGGAGGGGTCCTCTCATGGTCCAGAAAAGTACTGAAATCTGACCAAGGGGGGTGAAGGGGACCAGCTGGTGAGGGTAACATGTGGCGATTAATTAACAGCTCTTGCATTCAGGGGTGGCCCGTCCATTAAGGGCGCACGGGCATCACCTCTCCTACCCATGCATCCGGCACCTTTCAGGACACCGGTGTATGGATTCCATTGCGGAGGGGCTGTTTTTTTTAATCACCGAGTAGAGCCATAGGCTCTAATAGGCTTCAATATAGGGTGGGCTTGGGTCGCAGAGAGTGGGCTCCGAGCCCACCCAGGTGTGTTACAACAGCGAATCAATATTCTCTGTTGTAACACTGATCCTCCTCCTGGCCAATCAGGAAGCGGGTTTTGACGCCGGTCACCAGATTGGCTGAAAGGACAGGCGATCCTATTGGACGCCTAGGAGGAGGAGGGGAGGAGCTGGAAGCCGTCATGGAGGAGAGGAATCAAGTCACTGCACCATGCTGCCTGCCACCCGCCACAATGGAGTAAGTGCCGGACCGACCATCAAACAGTAGGGGAGTGGGTGCTGCTTGGGGGGGATGGGTGGTTGTTTGCCCCCCCCCCCCCCAAAAAAAAAAACACCAGCCGCCACTGCTTGCATTGTCAATGAGGGACCTACATGGGAAGACTAAGGTGGGATGACTGTACTCCTGCACCTGCACAGGAATGATGTCATCCCACACCGGCCAATGAAGACGGCCACAGCCTGACATCCAAAAGAACGTGCTGGCACTGGCAAGGAACTTTGTACCGTTGAAGGAGAGGTAAGTATTGAAGAATTTACCCGAGTTTTAAATACAGAAAGACTATACTCCCCCCTGTCTGTCTCAAGGTTACTTGCTATTTTGACTTGAGCGTACCTTTAGGGCTCATTTACCCTGGTGGTTGGAGGATGGTAAAACCCAATGTTTGAGCCGCATTTTTACCACCTCTAAACTGCTCCCCCTTTAGCTGGAAAGGCAGCACATGAGGGATGCACACAAGCTGTGGCCACAAGGCTTTATTTTGTGGCAGCAGCAGAAATGATACCCATACAAATGAACGGGGCAGCGAGGCAACCATCACACAACTGCGTGCAATGCAGTCTGGCATTTAGGGGTTTAAAACAGGGGGGTGAGGAGGTGATACAACAACATCTCCTGTCAAATGCTCTCTGGAAAGTGATCTGAAAGCAGATTGCTCTTCAGAGAGCTGTGCAAGTGGAAATGAGGTCCTATAGTGGGAAGACTTTCTATATTTTAGTACAGGCGATGTCTCCTGGATAGTATTAGTGGTTCATGGATTGCTTTACATGACGTTTGGGGCTGCTCTTCCATATATCTGCACAAATGACTTTTATCATACTGTACACAAGCCTGAATAAATATATTCTAGTTGTTAACATCATTCCTGAAAAAAATAAAATAAAATAAAGAAAGGGTGGAATAATAAGATCTGCCAGGGTTGCATGACAAACACTGGGAGCAACAACAAACACTTTATTGAACTAAAAGGAAATGATGCAGCTATGCATAGATTACAAATGACAAACACTGGGGGATCCATTTGTCAAGGCTGTGAAAGCATGTTAATTCTCATTGCAGCTGCATGGAAATATTTGTTACATTTTAGCACATTCGTCAAAGCTCTCATGAGCAGCTCGTGAACGTTTGTCTAAAAATCAATGTGCAAAATAATCAGAGTTTAAAGCAGATCAATGCTATATTCCTGCTTATGTACGTTGCCTATTGACCTTAAGTGAAGGCACGCTACCTGTAGTGATGAAGAGGACCTCAAGCTGTAAATAGATATTGGTATTAATAAGTACACTCCATACAAAACCAAAACCGAGATGCATACAGCTTACTCATTCAATACCTAAAGTGGAGTACTGCAGTTTTTTTTTTTTTTTTTTAAAGTCAGCAGCTACTTTGCTGACTTTTAAAATAAGGACACTTACCTGTCCAGGGTGTCCAGGGTGCCCGCGATGTCTGCACCCGAAGCTGATCTGTCCCTCGGCTCTCGGGTGCTGCCGCCGCCATCTTTGGTAAGGGAATCAGGAAGTGAAGCCCTTCCTGGTTCCCTACTGCGCAACTCGTGCTGCGCGATTCCACTGGTCCCTGCTGTCTCCTGGGACCTGTGTGTCTCCCAGAAAACAGCAGGGGGGGGGGGCGGAGAAGGCGCCGGAAGTGGCGTAGATACCTGCGGGTGGCTCGGGTATCTATTTCTGGAAGTGGGAGCAAAATACCTGTATTGGAAAGGTATCTGCTCCCCCTTCCCCACTGCAAGGTGCCAAATGTGATACCGGAGGGGGGGGGGGACCGGAAAAGTGGAAGTTCCATTTTTGGGTGGAACTCCACTTTAAAGTGGAACTTTGCTCTCTCATTCAACATTGACTATTTTGAATCCTTATGATGCTAGCATTAGTAAATAGATAGGAATGTATATCATATTTACTTGTTTTTAACTGGTATTTTTTTTTTACATTTTTTAGTTACTTCCTGGTCTCCATGACTAGGCAAATGATGTCATACATCCCAGGAGTCTTCAGGAGGGGAGACAAGGTTTTCACAGCTAAGCATACCCTCCTGCCTTCATGCCTGAGCTAAGGGCAGATAGATTCCAGGAAGTAAATGTTATATGAATCATCTGCCCTTACTCAAGATGTCCAATCAAAGAGAAAAAAAATCTGGCACCACAATGTCTCAAAAATAAAACATACGATTTTATTAAATCCATCCAGAAAAGGGAACTAATATCGGTAGTTATTGACGCATTCCAGCCTCTTACATAAGGCCTATGTAAGAGGCTGAAATGCGTCAATAACTACAGGTATCGATTTCTTTTATTGGAAAGATTTAATAACATTGTATATGTTTCATTTTTGACACATCGTGGTGCCAGGTTTTTTTTTCTCTTTGATTGGATGTTTGGATGCTTGAGTACTGGGGCCATCTGAGCACAAGAGTCTCTATCCCATCTTTACTATGTGACTTTCTATTTTAATAGTGTTGTTAAAACGCCTTTCCTCCTTTGAGGTTTTTTAGATTGCTCTAATAAACTTTATAATGTTTTACTTCTATATAATTTTCATATATCTTTATTATTTCCTGGGTATCGTACAGTCCCAATTCCCTTCCATACCCTTTTGTGGGTTTTTTTTTGCATTGTATTACAGGGATAGATACCCCCCCTTATTTTGGGGCCTAGAAACCTAGCTTGCATTTATCTCTATCTCATCCTGTTTATTAGAGATGAGCCCGATGTTAGCCCGTTTGGTGAATACAGAACATTATGGGGCGTTTGCGGCAAATTCGAGCGCCGTGGAACGCCCCATAATGCACTGTGAAATCACAGTGCATTGATGTATAATGTATGATGATTGGCCAAAGCATGCACCTGACCTGCATGCTTTGGCCAATCACAGTGCACTCTGCTGTGAGAGCCATGATTGGCCAATCATGGCTCAGGGGGCTAAGTCCACATCCCACACTATATAAGGCTGCTTATACAAAATCCAAAGGGGCATATATTTTAATGTAAACTCCACGCCAAATTAAAAAAAAGAAATTGGAGTGGAGTCCCCCCCCAAAATCCATACCAGACCCTTATCCGAGCAAGCAACCTAGCAGGCCAGGATAGGGGGGGGCATGCGAGCTTCTCCCCCCTCCTGAACAATACCAGGCCGCTTGACCTCAACATGGGGAGGGTACTTTGGTGCATCCCCCAAAGCACCTTGTCCCCATATTGATGGGGACAAGGGCCTCGTCCCCACAACCCTGGCCCTGTGGTTGTGGGGGTCTGCGGGTGGGCACTTATCGAAATCTGGAAGCCCCCTTTAACAAGGGGGCCCCCAGATCCCAGCCCCCCTATGTAAATGGGTATGGGATAAATTGTACCCTTACCCATTCACCAAGAAAAGTGTCAAAAAGTAAAAACTACAATACACAGTTTTTGACAATTTCTTTATTAAAAAAAAAAAAAGTGTCCCACGATGCCTATCCGCTGCGGAACACCCCATAATGCACTGCGAGATTGCAGTGCATTGATATATGATGATTGGCCAAAGCATGCACCTGACCTGCATGCTTTGGCCAATCACAGCACACTCTGCTATGAGAGCCATGATTGGCCAAAGGCAGGGTGCCTTTATTCAATCATGGCTCAGGGGACTAAGTCCACATCCCACACTATATAAGACTGCTTACACAGCGGCCGTATATAGTGTTATGAATGAGAGAAAACAGTTATTTATGAACAAAAAACAGCATGGGTTCCCCCCTCAGTCCATATCAGGCCCTCAAAAATGCAAAAAGCACTGCACAATTGCTGAAAAGCAACATGCATAGATGTCAGTCGAGTCTTAAGGAAAATCCCCCTCTCTACAGTATTTGTCCTGTTTACATTATCATTGAAAGTAAATGTAAAAGAAAATCTCAAATTTTAGGTTGTCCCCAGAAAAGTAAGAGAGGGGAAATCTTCCAATGGGGATGCTGATGACCTGGGGGTCCCCAAGGAATTCCCTTAATTATCAGGGATTTCCTCTCTGTTTGGCTATGGGACAGGAAGTGAAGGGAAATCTCTACAACGGGACACAGATCCTTGGTTCTCCTCTTCTCAGTACTCAGACACCACTTCCAATGGTGGCACACCTGCGGACTTAATCCTGAACTGTGCTGCCTGCTTCTATATACGCAGACAGCGAAGCTCGGCCCTGCCCTCCACTCCCTCATCACGGGATTTGACTGACAGCAGCAGGAGCCATTGGCCAGTGAGAAAGGGGAGAAGAGAGGAAGCCACTGTTGACGGGCACAGAGCTGGATCTAGATCGGGCGGTGAGGGGGTGATACATATACTAAAACATTTTTTAGCTGAATGCAAGGAACGCATTCAGGTAAAAATATTTTAGGCATTACAGACACTTTAAAGATAATGCTCAGAAGTACAATAGAGAGAAGAGGGGAGGCAAGTGCCAAAAGTCCAGATCTGGAGATCAATTCAGATGCCCGTATCTCTGGAGTTACAGATCATTTGATTACTTTTGCAGTTAATCTCTGCTAATGCTTTTTTATGATATGCTTATTTGAAATATCCCAGTTTTGTGACAGGTGTGCTTTATAGGGTATTTCTTAATAGCAATCCACAAGACATCCACTCACATAAGCTTGCAGCTCAGTTGTAGAATTTTTATAGAATTTGCAACTGTCAACGGACAGGGCAGATACAGGTGAAAAAATGAGTTTTTGTATGCGCATAATTATACTAATTTTTTTCCAACATGACTTTGATATATCAGCCAGTACTATAGATTACCATACCATGAACATGAAAAACAAATTATTTCCTTGATTTTACTGTGCTTGCAGGTATACATTAGAATGTAACTGAATGCACACAAACATACAGTAAAAAAAAAAATTCCCAGATGTATGAAATCATTGGCCTTAGGTCAGCTGGTCACATAAAAGTGTTTAATCTTCTGTGGACCTCCCCAGTGAGACATCCCAACCAGAATTCCTAGTTCTACTCAATTACCATGGCATTACTAAGCCAAACCATTGTATCACACCACCCTGTGCATCCCGGATAATGCACTATACAGAAATGACTGGGGAGCCCAGCTAACAAAGATTGACACCTTAGAACAATTAATAGGAAATCAGTGGGAAAATTCTTCTTATGTTGGTGGCTAGTGGGAAGAATCCCTCTCTTACAATGTTAGTTAGACTGTCACTCTTACAAAAGAGATAAAAAGGTCATTGGTGCCATGCCACTGGCTCTATCAAGTGACATCGGCCCAAGAACCATGGAGTCACCATCAGATGAGTGGTCCATCAGCCACAGCTTAATGAACCCCTGGACACCTATGGAAGAACCCTGGTTGAGAATGACTGCCTTCAATAGTATGCAGAAAGGGACTAAAAACTTCTGAATAAATATCTTGCTATCAGAGTTCCTGAGATGCGATATTCAAGTCACTGGTACATAACTAAAACAACATCTTTATGTGTCACTTCTTGTTTCTAGTAGCTTGTGCACTGCCATGCTGAATCCATGACATTGAATTGGCGGAACTCCAGGAAAAATGAATATTGTCTAAATACAAACACAGCATGTGTACTATTAGTTTACGCTTGGTCTCTTGTGTAATGCCTTCACATACAGTATGTGCAGTAATACAGCTTGAAACAAATCTTGTATTTTACTTCTACGCAGTGGAAAATGCCAGCCCACTCCTTCCCTCCTCCTCCATGCCCACTAACCAGTTAAACACAATATTACATGTAGATTAGTGGTGGCTTCACCTCCCTGTTATTATAACACACAGGCTGGATGCGTGACACAGCCTGTGACTGGCACAAATCCTCCCACTCCATATTATTTCCACAAAATAATAAAGATTTGATTTCAAATATATATTTGTATGACAATTTAAAAGTTTTTTCATATTACTTATTTTATTTTACTCTGTATTCCTAAGGTTGTTTTTTTTTTGTTTTTTTTTTTGTTTTGTTTTTTTAACATGTGACCAGCAGCAGAGGACTAGAAGCTCCTCCTGCTTAGGTTTCCCTGCAGACAGGCTGAGAAAGAGCTGGGTCATGTGACAGTTGTATATCAATAAGGAAAAAGGTACTTAGATGTTTTTTTTTTTCATTAAAATAATTACACTGCCATCATCCTTATTCAGAAATAGAAAGGACAATGTAAATTAAACAGTGTGCGTTTAGCAGGATTCATGGAGTATCAGTAACAGCAGGCTACTGTCACTAACCAAGAGGAAAAATAAACTGTGCTATGCTTTCTAATAAAATGTAACAAACTAATTAGATTGTTTTCTGCTGGATTTGAAAACGCATATTAGAAATTATTTCTGGAGTTTGGTTAGCTTTCAAAACATTCTGTTGCCATTTAAAGGGCATATTTGCTTCACACTGCACCAGCTACCATCTCAAATTAGATGATAATCTATCACAATTATTTAATATATACAGGCAAGAAAAAAAAGTCGGATGGTCTGCCCATGCCACCATCTTGCACTGTTTCCCTGTACAGAGTAAGGGGAGGAGAACAGCGAGTAACTAAGAAGAAAGTGAGACATTTAGTAAATCCTCAGTTTTGTTTTTATCTGGACACATCTTTACAGCTTTCAATTCTGCTGGCTTCTGCTCTCCAATTGCTGTTTCCCTAAACTTCTAGTCTTTACAAGAAAGTTTTAAAAGTGGACAGAGTAGTCTGAAGTCAGTTTGTTATAGCTTAGAGCAGTCATTCTCCACTAGAGTTCCTCCAGAGAAGGTAGGGGTTCCTTGAGCTGTGGCTGACTGACCTCCCATATAATGGTGTCTGCATAGTTCCAGGCCAGGACTGTAAAGGTAACATTCTGACCACCAATGTAAGGAGCATTATTCCTACTAACCACCACTACTGGAAGGGACATTTATCCCAAAGACCACCAATGGACTACTCTTAGCAGGGGTTCCCTGATGCCTAAAATCTATTGCAAGGGTTTCTTTGGGTTAAAAAGGTTGAGAAAGGTTGGCTTAGAGACAGGAGTGGGGAGAAGGAGGGAAGAGCAGGAGAGTACCTTGCCATCCAAGGCTATGGGGCTGTGTGTTTCTATTGATGCACACAGTGTAGGGATTCGTCTTCATGCAAGGGTAGCTCCACAGGACAATGAAAGGAGCCACCCTGAACCAGGAAACCTGGGGGCGGTGGTCAAGGCACCAGCTTAAACTGGAACATAGGCAAGGATTAGGAGATAAAGAAGCTTATTTAAATCAGCCACTGAAAGTTCATCAAAATTGAGGGTTTAATATTACTTTAAGTGTGCATCTTATCGAAACTAAAGAGTTAATTTTTGGGAAAACTATCAGATTGAATGGCTCTTCCATTTCCTGTCCACTCACTCACTGTACTATATCTATGGAACAGTGCTGTCATTCTAGGACGGAAAGTATATTAGGACTACGGAACGCCTCCCTTCTCCTCATCTCCATAAAAGAGTAAGGAGGTGTTTTCTAATTTAGATGAAATGATCAGGAATGATAAGACTGCCTGAGATAACACTGTATAGTGCACAAAATGTTATAAGCTTGCTAAATTTGTGTCAGGATCAACAGTAGATAGATAGATAGATAGATAGATAGACAGATAGATAGATAGATAGATAGATAGATAGATAGATAGATAGATAGATAGATAGATAGATAGATAGATAGATAGATAGATAGATAGATAGATAGATTTTTTGTACACTTATTAGGTATATCAAAATGCTTAAAATGGTATATTTACAAGGCCAAAAAGGAGCTAATAAGAGAAGTTAATTGTTTAAACACATTGTAACCTCTTGCTCATAGTGCAAAACAAATGTGCAAAAGTGGAGCAGGTGGGCCCTTAACACCCATGTGCTGTAGGAATGTGTCCCTAGGGACTGGAAAGCACTGCGCACTTCCAGCATGCTGACCGAGCTGTCACAGCCAGCACCCAGTTCCTGTTTATAATCAGGAGTGTGGCAGGCTCCTGATCATGTGACCCCTGTGACAGCCAATCACAGTTTTAATGTGATTGGGAAGTCCATCACACCACCTGGCTTTAAGACCTGCTTAAAGGGGCACTGGGAGGCTGTGCATAGAGCAATCTGTGTCCCATTGTGAAGATTTTCGTTAACTTCCTGTTCCATAACCAAACAGGAAGTGACATGAAATCCATAGAAATGAAAGGAATTCCTTAGGGACCCCCAGGTCACCAGAACTAGTGTCCCCATTGGAAGATTTCCCCTCTATTACTTTTCAGGGGCCAACCCAAAATTTTGGATTTTCTTTTACTTTCACGTTCAATGATAATGGTAAACAGGACAAATAGAGGGGGTGAATCTCCCTAATGGGAGCACAGACAGCAAAATCTGTTGATTGTGCTAGAAATCCAGTGAGCTTGCAAGCTACTTTGCACTCTGCAGCGTTATCTCAAGCAGTGTTATCAGCCCTGACCAGTTTACCTTTTATTAATAATGGAACACCTCCACCCTTACAAAGGTGAGTAGTGTGAAAGGCACTCTGTCTCCGTATAATATATTAAAGTGGTTGTAAAGGCTGAAGGTTTTTTACCTTCATGCATTTTATGCATGAAGGTAAAAAAATCTTCAGTGTGCAGCTCCCCCCTCAGCCCCCCTAATACTTACCTAAGCCCGATCTTGATCCAGCGATGTGCACGAGACCTGAGGCTCTCCCAGGTCTCTCCCTCCTGATTGGCTGAGATGGAGCAGCAGGAGCCATTGCCTCCCGCTGCTGTCAATCACAGCCAGAGAGGCAGGGGCAGGGCTGAGCCGCACTCTCTGTGTCTTATGGATGCAGAGCGTTGGCTGGGGAACGAGCACGCATGAGTACCCCCCACCGCAAGTGGCTGTGGGAGCACTCGGCAAGAGGGAGCGGCCCAGAGCACCAGTGGGGGACCAGAGGATCGGGGCTGCTCTATGCAACACTATTGCACAGAACAGGTAAGTATGACATGTTTGTTATATTTTTTAAATACTTTTTTTTTTCCTTTACAATCATTTTGATATAATACAGGGAATGAACATTGACTTTCTAGTATGGGAAGTGAGTGGCAGGATCACCAGGTAATAATAAGGAAAAAAAAAACAAAAAAACGTAACAGCCATTACACCCACATTTACTGGTGAGTTGCAATATATTGAACTTTTGTTCTTGGGCTTAGATACACTATATATATATATATATATATATATATATATATATATATATATATATATATATATATATATATATATATATATATTATGACATTTATATTCTATCTTCTTAGCTTTGAAGTTCTGCTGACTACTCCTCCTTGACAATAACCATTTCTCTAACATTGTCTATAACTCAAGCAATTTTGTCAATTTGTACCATTTTATCTTGTCCTATTATCATTATTATTCTCCATTTTAACCTCCATTAAGGTAGAATTGAGACAGCTATCCTGGACTCCTGTGAAGAAAATCCATCTATCTCTCCTGACTTTGTACTAAAGCAGTGAGTTATTTGGAAAACAAGGGGCCCTCGATCATAAATACTCTGCTTCCAGTCTCTGTTGCTGTACAAATCACTCTGCGTGATAAACCTGAATGTGTACTTCATAGCAGCATTCCAAACCATTAAAGGATCTTTAGCATCAAGTCAAACCACTGACAGCTACACTCCACTGGTCAATGGTACATAACAACATACACGAAAGCAGGAGCATCCCCCCAAATATTAAAAAAAGGTACAATTTCTGGCTGCCGTCCCTGTCCCATTTTTGCCCCCTTCCTTTGGTTGCTAGGACACTGGCACAGCAACTAATGATGCTGTAGCCCCAGCTGCCTGCATCCCAGCAACCAATTACACTGTTTATCAATGGTTGCCAAGACACTGGCGGCTTCACAGCACAGTGTCATAAGTTGCTAGAATGCAGCTGAGCTATACAGCATCATTGGTAGTTATGCACCATAACAAAGAATGCTGCTGTGCAACCCAACCACCTGTGTCCTAGCGACCAGATCCATAATGATTACAGGGCAATGTCACTGAGATACGGCGAAGAAGGGGTGTCCTGTACAGACCTCACACCTTAGTGTCGCCCCCTACCCTATTGAGTGTAGCACTTTGCCTCACTGGTTTACACCCCTGCCTGGAAGTGCAATAGTTATTGGATAGTCCAGCTCATTCAAGAATGTGCAGTTACCCATTTCGTTGCCATGGGTTACTACATTTTTGAGTTTGCGCTGGCTCCACTCTGGTGCGCAGTCATGTTGGAACAGGAAGGGACCATCCCCAAAGTGGCCTCACAAAGTTGGGAGCATGAAATTGACCAAAATGTCTTGGTATGCTGATGCCTTAAGTGCGCCTTTGTGCACTGGAACTAAGGTGAAAAGCTCAAACCCTGTAAAACAACCCCACACCATAATGCCTCCTCCACCAGTACACAAAGCAAGGTCCATAAAGACATGGATTAGGGAGTTTGGGGTGAAGGAACTTGACTGACCTGCACAGAGTCTTGACCTCAACCCAATAGAACACCTTAGGGATGAATTAGAGCGGAGACTGCAAACCAGGCCTTCTCGACCAGCATCAGTGCCTGACCTTTTAAATGCACTTCTGGAAGAATAGTCAAACATTCCCATAGACACAGTCCTAAACCTTGTTAACAGCCTTCCCAGAAGAGTTGAGGCTGTTATAGAAACAAGCCGTTATAGCTTCAAAGTGTGGGCAACTCAATATTGAACCCAACAGACTAAGACTGGGAAGCCATTAAAGTTCATGTGCGTGTAAAGGCAGGCGTTCCAATACTTTTGGTATTATAGTGTATGTATGTAGTTTATTGACCTTCTGATAAAGAGGTTTTTTTTTTGTTTGTTTGTTTTTTGTTTTTTTTTGCTACTGTGTATGAATACTACACTATAACCATTCTTGAAGGCTTCTAAAAGAATATATAATGCTATAAACTTTGGCAACTGACTCACATTTGCATTTTCTGCTGCTGGGAGATGGATTACATCAAATTAGTAAGTACTGAATTTTGTAGTAGGCAGTGCAAATGAATGCCTGAAACATCCCTAAGTACTACTAACTGAGCCACGAAAAATAGCGTTTTCAGTCTTATTTTGTTCTTTTCCGGTACTTGGTTGTTTTTCAGAGATGTCTATGTGTAGTGCACTGACGTCTATCTACATGACGTCTGCTTTTGTATCAAAGTGCCAGATTTCAATTTAATCAAATTAAGTAAACAGCAGGGTGGTAAATGAAGTGAGATTTTGTTCTAGAGTAACAAAACTGTGTAAATGAGGGTGGGAGTTAAAGACACATCGTCTGCAGTCACATGCTTAGATTTATATGATATACTGTATTAAGCTGTCAAATGTGTATAAGATCAATAAAAGACAAAAGACATATTGCTTAATTCACTAAACCAAAAGACATGTGCTACTTTCAGCCATGTTACTTGTTACATGCTCTCAATTGCTGTTTGGTTAACAGTTATAGCCATTGTGGTATATAACTTTCATAGCTTGGTGAACAGAGTAAACTGTGACCCACGATAAATGCTTAGGGACCCCCCCGCCCCCCCCCCCCCCCCCCCGCTCAAGCTGTCAAGGTTCAAGGAGTTGGATGCCGCTGCCCAGTAAGATGCATGTGTCCACTTATCAGCAATGTTAGATAGGATAAAAGAAAGAATAGGTGCAGAGCCAAGTGGATAAATAAACAACATAAAGGAACGGACCAGACACAGGGGAGGGGGAGGGTGGGGCAAGGGGGAGGGGGGGCGGGGGGAAATAAGAGGGACTGAGAGAGATTAAGATAATAATAGGGTTTATAATTATAGAAGGCGTTTTGTCGTCGGTTGTTAAAATTATTTAAAGATATGAAAAAAAAGAAAAAAAAAAAAAAAAAAAAAAATCAGCAATGTAAAAGAGAATGTCTCCATTGGCCACAGTATAAGGAGACACTAAAATTTTCATAAATTTTCTTTCTACTTGGCCATTATTATTTGTATAATTTGTGTATTCATCATTTTAAGAACTGGTATATCAAATGTGCGGCGCTAAAAAATAAAATAAATTAAATAACTATAAACCTAAATATACATGTGTAGCACAAATACAATAGGTAACCAGAAAATATATCCTGTGATGCAAAGGTAATTAATAAATGTCTAAAATATATATATATATATATATATATATATATATATATATATATATATATATATATATAAAAATAAAGTGCACGTTCTCCATGTATTGCACAAAAATTCCTTAATAATATAATATTTCAAAAGTCCATTATGGAAACATAAAACATATAACGTGATGATGGTAATGATATCTTCATGCAGTGCGCACACACCCTCCACCAGATGTACCCTCACCTTAAGGGTTTCATATAAAAGCCTGTGATAAATATTATTATCAGCTTGAAAAGATCATCCTATGATTCCTTTTTCCTGTGGTGGATAATTTTGGCTTAAATGCTGATACAAGGATCACTCCTTCCTCCTGATTAAAGTGCAGATCAAAAGCCACTGCTTCCTCCCGGCTATCAGCAGTCTTCTCATATAGAATACATGTGGAAAACAATAGAAGCTTGCAATAGTGTGATAACGTTTAAAACAGGTTTATTGCAACTTAAATTCAGATTACAAATTACATAGATTTACACTCACATTTTTCATGATAAAAACACGCCTTGATATCCTTATAGACAGAGGGGTGATAACATCACCTGGAGACCGAATCTGCAGCCCCAGTTCCCGGCGTCCACCCTGTCCTAAGCCTGTGCTGCAAGAGACCCCTGGCTTACTTCCTTGTCAGCCGATCAAGCTCATAATCTCGTGTCTTCCTCTGGGAATTGTGGCTTTTATATAAAGCCCTTAAGGTGAGGGTATATCTGGTGGAGGGTGTGTGCACACTGCATGAAGATATCATCACCATCATCACGTTTTATGTCTCCATAATGGACTTTTGAAATGTTATATTATTAAGGATTTTTGTGCAATACACGGAGCATGTGCACTTTATCTATATATCATTTTTTTTGGACATCTATTAATTACCTTTGCATCACAGGATATAATTTCTGGTTACTTATTGTATTTGTGCTACACATGTATATTAGGTTTATAGTTATTTAATTTATTTTATTTTTTTAGCGCTGCACATTTGATATACCAGTTTGCATTATCACATTTGGGGAAGTGTGGGAAGTGCTGGCAGCTGTTCTTTCGTTTAATTTTTATTTTATTTTAGATTTCCACTTTAGGGGAGGAGTTTTGGCAGCTCACAAGATTTTCCACATCATTTTAATAAACTCTAGGTGTGCCTTATTCTTATGTTTTATCTATTATATCCCTAACTTTATAATCACACTAATATACCCTGAGCAGTACTGTAGATATAATCCCATTTACCAGGGGTTCCCTGAGACTTGAAAAAGACTTCAAGGAAATCTCCGTAGTAAAGAGGTTGTGAAAGGCTGTCACAGAGGCACTCTAAACTTTACATAAAAAACTTTAAAAAAAATTCTGCTCTGCTTGCAACACTTAATCATGCATGCATTCTATACACTTACAGTACTCTCAATGCAATCTGTCACCAAAAACATCCATCCATCCACCCATATATACATAAAACATTTACTGAGAATATGTTAGCACAAACTTACCATATTATTTATCACTATATGTTTCGTAAATATTTAACCAGTCCCCCCCTTAGCAAACGCACTAATTAGCTAAAGATATTTCACATCCCATGCTGCTAAGATCTTCAGGAGATCATCTGAAGCAACAGAGCACAAACAATCTAATAGAAAATATATATGCACAAATAAAATATAATTAGAATATAAGTCTACTGTAGTGAATGTAAATTTAATACTTCGCAATGTAAACTGCATGACACCAGAGCAAATTTCAGGAAATAATGGTGGAATTATACCCCTGGTGGGCCTGATTCAATTAAAATAATTATGTCACACCACAATGATTATGGAGTTGTCATTAACACTGTGAAGTCTCGTGGTCCCTTAACCTCTAGCTGAGCAACTCCTGAGTTATACTTGTTGATTATACACAGGATGGCATTTTGCTGTTCGCTGATAACACAGGTTCCTTGTGACAATAAAAGCTTCATATAAAGAACGTCAGTTAAAGGAAACCCTTTTAAGAAAATTATGGGGGCTGCTGTGGTGACTTCCATATGAAAATGCTTATCTCCTGACAGTTATATTGACCCCAGTGCCCCGGTGAATCAGTACTGTGAGTCACTGACCTGATATTAGTATGCAGAAAGTGAGGGAATAGTCAGAACTCCTTATCTGCATATGTCTTTTGGGTTAAATAATCAATGTACTGATGTCAGAGGGTCAGCAAGAAGACCAGGCAATTAGTATTTAAAGAATAAGATAGCAGCACCGGCATCCTTGACATTCCTCTCGGAAAAAGGTTCCCCTTAACTTTTTACCCTAAAATTACCCTTAAAGGGTACTGAATATAGTTTTGGATAGAGCATGGAAGGATTCGATCCCCTGTCAAGATTTTATTGTTCTCTGTAGCCATGCTGGGGAGGGTAACCCTTTCTATGAGGTTGATTTACCAAAAGAGGAACTTCATATATATGTGTGTGTCATTTTGTGTTTACATACCTTGTAATGAGCAAATTGCTTGGGACAAACCAGATTACGAATGGTTGTCACTGTGTTTATTGTTTTTTTATCTCAATTTGGTGCATAATGCTCTAAGGAGAGTCCTTATCTCCTTTATTTCTCTGCTCTGTGGTGGTCTTGATGACCATCTTGGTGTGGGTGGTTTGCTACATTCTTGCCATCTTTGTGGCCCTGTTTTGGGGTAGATTGTATTGTTATTTTGGATTAATGGACAGGATTTGGAACTTCTTGTGTTTGTTATTGTGTTTGAGTATGATTTGTGCCTGATTCAAGAGTGTGAGTCCTATGCAGTTCAATGTCTTTGAATTCTCTTGCCAGATGGCTTCCCCCATGTTTACTCAGGTGTTTGTTGTCATAGAGGTGTTGAGGTATTATGGAGTGATATTGTGCCAGGTGAATGGTAGGCTTTAATCTAGTTTAATCTGCCAGCTCTGTGTTGATTCACCAAATTATATTATATGGTATGTTCTTCATTGGAAGTAGGGAGGAAAATATTACTTTGAAATGGGGACATTTTTGCCATGCAGTCCCTGTTAGTTGTAACAGTTTTTCTGCAATGACTTTCTGTTGTCCCTGGATGTTTTGTGTGCCTGTGTGTATGATAATGTGTATAATGATATGTTTGGGGTTAGTGAAATATGGATTATTAATGACTCCTGTTGCTTGTTCGAATGTTGAACAGTGAATTTTGGTGACTCTTGTTCCTGGTAAGATCCATTTGGTGCTTAAGTATTTCCCAATTAAGTCTACTATTAGGACAATTTCATGTTGCCTGTCCATGTGGTTTGATGACTGTCTATTTGTGGTCTCAGGATTACTCGAGTTGTCTTGGCTGTTGCTGAGCTTTGTCTGGATAATTTTTGGACATTGATTAGTCTCACCAGTTTGTTGTTCATTGCTAGGCACCATGTCTGTATAAACCATCCTCTGTGATTCTCTTTGCTGATTGTTGAGCTGCAATTGTGTTTTTAGAGTCAATACTACACTAGCTGTGTTTTTAGAGTGTTAAAACTCTTCCCTCAAACGACTATTTTCTTGAAGTAGTGGTTGGATTTGTGGACTGAATTTCTTGTAGGACAGGCCTGTGTTCAGATTTCAGTGTGTTGAGCTCTTCTCTGAGCTCTACATTTA